>NW_024424341.1:11915954-11935808 GCF_017311325.1 Ursus maritimus
GTGTGTGTGTGTGCGCACGCGCGTGTGTTTTCCTTTTTACCGGGCAGCATAATAGGTCCGCGTTTTACAAACATCATCGACATTAACCTCATTAAAGTGTTATCATCTCCGCTTTGGGGACGTTTCTGGCGCTTACCCGAGGTCGCACAGCTTGTAAGTGGTAGGGCCACGACTGGAAGTCTGCTTGGTCTCTGGCCCCGGAGTCCGTGCTCGGAGCTGTTGTGCAATCTAGACGTCAAATCTGGAATAAATAAAGCTGGGGAAATGGCTCTTCTCCCTGGGGGCTGTTTTTGGTGGTTGTGTTGACTGAGGTCCAAAGATGCTGATTGTGTCGGATAGTCCCCTCCAGGGACCCTGAGGGATACCAGGGGAGCTCCCAGGCCGGTGCAAATGGATAAGAGGGGACGGAAGGAGCCAGAATGGGGTGAGGACAGTGTAAGGGCCCGTGGACTACTTTGGATAGGGCTTTGGAAGCTTGGGGGCCAGGCCTTCCTAAATGGACAGGACACTTGGGTGGTGCGAGTGCTGGGGAGGCCTCCTGGGTCTTCAGTGGGGCCTCCAAAGAGCATAGGGGTTGAGCCAGCAGAAGGAGCTAGAAGGAGGCAGCGCCCAGAAGCAGCAGAAGGAAAGGGCTGGCAGTAGGGTCCTCTACGTGGCATCTCTGATTAAGGTGTTTCGTGGGGGAGGGATTCGTAATTCTGCAGTTGGAGAAACTGGTAATCGCGTGGAACCCGACCCGGACTTAGGGCACAGGGGTCTCTAGCCACTGAGCTTCCTTTTTAGAGCTCATTCATTCATTCTTTCCCCCAAATATTTCCTGGGCACCTACTGTGTACCGGGCACTGCCCAAGATGCTGCGGATAGAGCGCCGAGCGGGGGAGATGCGCCTCTGCTCCCGTGAAGCCAACATCCCGGTGGGAAAGGGACAAGAGGGGTACACAAAAGAGATCAATCTATGAAGAAAATATGCTGTGGGTGCTAGAGAATGGCTATTGTGGGGTGGACAAAGGCCCTGGGAGGTGGCATTAGGGGAGAAGTCAGGGAAGGCTTCTCTGAGGAGGTAACGTTTGAGCTGAGGCAGATGTAAGATACTTATATATATAAATATACACCATGTATATTACATCATATAACATATTATATCATGTAGTACATAGTATATTAGTCCTGCCGTGTGAGGTCAGGGGAGGCACAAAACTGTAGTCCGGGTGGAGGTCACAGCCTTAGCAAAGGCTCTGGGGTAGAAATAAACTTTGCGTGTTCAAGGAACAGAAAGAAGGCCATAGACTCTGGAGCAGAGTGACTGAGTGGGAGAGTAGTCTGTGAGGATTTGGAGAGGCGCGCGGGGGCCACTACCCCAGAGCCTTGTCATTGCAAAGGCAAGGGGAAGACGCGGGTGGGCGTGAAACACAGGGGTATCAAGACTTGATGTATCATTATCATTTTTCAAGGGCCACTTTGGTTGTCCCGTGGCGCGTGGGTCAGGGTGGCATAGCGGAGGCAGGGATGGACTGGGGGCTCTCAGGATTCTCAGCAGCCCGGGCTTGAGGTGAGCAGGCTTGGGGGGCAGCGCTGAACAAGGAGAGAAGTGGGCACATTCAGGATGCACTTGAGCGGTGAGAGCCGCTGGGAGTTCCCGGCTCCTTTCCCACTAGAAGGCTGTCATCAAAGGAGCATTTCTAAGAGGGTCCCAGGGGTGACTGCCTCCCTAGCATCCCCCAGCACGGGCTCCAGGAGCGCCTTTGTTTTCCATCAGCTCTGGTGTTTGTGATTAAATTGATCTGCATGTTATTGGTGTTGCTTCTCGCCAACCTGGGAGCGGACCGGATCCATGGGGCCGCATTGTTTTCCACCACAAAATCTCAGCAAAATCTCCTCCCTTCCCTTTACCAGAGGAAGGAATGGTTGGGGGTTGGGGGGGGGGAGGCAACCAGTAAGGAAAACAAAAATCTTGACCCCTAGAATCCTTATGATTCCTAAAGAGTGTCAGCCAGGGTTTCAAGGCAACACATGTTCCCAGAAAACAGCCCTGGCTGGGAGACAGGCACTATCCCGTTCAAATCCCAAACAGATAAATCACCGCTTCTCACCAGCTCCATCCCGTTAGTCGTGTCAGAAATTAGAAGGGCTCGCGTAGTCACTGCGGTTGGGTTCTGTCGCATTGGAAATGCTTATGATAATCGAGCTGCAGCCTCAGTGCGAAGTTGTGGTGTGTGTAAATAACCAATTACGAGGGTTTTTAAAGGAGAAGCTTGTTTGGTTCTGAGAGACAGATTCTCCCCAGTGGAACCCGCTTTTGCCTTTGCACGATATGGATGTAATTTCAAGTATCCCTGGGTGTTCTCCTCGTGCTATTTATTTAAGGTATTTATACAAGAATAAACTCTATCGAGATGAAGCAGCGTCGATGGGGAGAGGCTCCCGAAGCCGGAGTGATATTGATTACAGTTGCAGAGGATTGTGGTGTCAGGTCACCTTCCCACCATTGATTGTTGATTGCTCTATAACACCCCCTCCTCCAGCCCTCCCTCCCCTCCCCTCTGCCAATCACAGACACATTAATTGTGGGGACAAATTTAATCGTGGCTCCCTTGCAGGACTGTTGTGATTCCCAGCCATTTTTCACGCACGGTAAAACCGCGGTCGGGCAGTGGAAAGGGAATTCTGGAGGAAGCAGGCTACCGCGGAAAGACACAATGCATTTCCATCATTTAATGAGGAGAGCGGGAAGGCTGGTTAATTCTCTCTGATGAAGCTACAGCTCTGTCTGAGCGTTGGGCTGGGCAGAAGAATGCAGGGATGACTCTTTCAACTGTTAGGAAAATTCGCTCATCTTTGTCGATAATGAGCAGCCCTCCACCCTCGGGGCGGGGCGGGCGACGGCAGAAAGTACAACAGCCTTGCAGGTCAGCTACCTGCCTGCTTAACCAGGACTAATCAGAGCCGGGCCAGGCTGGCAATTACCAACTGTGGTTGGTGTTAATCTCATTCTCTCTGTAGCCTGTCTTGAAAAAGAAAACGAACGGACAAACAAAAAACTGACTAACTAAACACTTTGGGACTGCAAAGATTTTCATCTTGCCAATATAGATAGTTAAATGAATCCAGATAAATGAATCCTTAACTAGCTCTGCAAAGTACGATCTAAGTCCTTACCAGTTCGGATTTTCTTAATGTAAGGGAAACGGCATCCACAGCATACTGCAAGCAGTCACCCATCCATCCATCCGTCCATCCATCTATCCATCCATCCATCCAACCATTCATGTTATAAGCATTTTGGTGCTAAGTGCTAGGAATACAGGGGTGAAGAAAACTTGTCTTTTTGGAGTTTATACTCTAGAAAGAGCAGTGGGTTTAAAAAACACAGTATAATTGTGGGGGAGCAGCCAAGTGTCTCAGCCAGTTAAGCATCTGACTCTTGATTTTGGCTCAGGTCATGATCTCAGGGTCGTGAGATCGAGCCCCACGTCAGGCTCCACGCTGAGCCTGGAGCCTGCTTGAGACGCTCTCTCTCCCTCTCTTTCTGCCCCTCCCCACACTCATGTGCACGTGCTCTCTCTCTCAAATAAATAAATAAATCTCTTACAAATATTATTGTGATAAGACCATAACACGAGCTCTATCTTCTCAACAATGTTTAAATGTGTAACATCTCATTGCTGGCTCTCGGGGTGATGCTGGACAGTTCTTTAGGGCTTGTTTATCTTACTTAACTGAAACTTCATGCCTGTTGATTAATAATTCCTCATTTCTTCCTCCCTCCAGCCCCTGGTAACCACCATTCTAGGCATTGATTTTATGATTTTGGCTATCTTATTTTATTTATATATTTTTAGGGGGGGAGGGGAAGTGAGAGAGAGAGAGAGAGAGAGAATCTTTAGCAGACCTCCTGCTGAGCAGGGAGCCCGATGCAGGGCTCAATCTCACAACCCTGAGATCGTGACCTGAGCTGAAATCAAGAGTCAGATGCTTAACTGACTGAGCCACCCAGGTGCCCCTAATTTTGACTACTTTAAATACCTCATTTAAGTGGAATCATGCAGTACTTGTTTTTCTGTGTTTGGCATGATATCTGTCCTCAGTGTCTATCCACGTTTGTACGTTGTAGGAAATCCTTCTTTTCTAAGGCTGGAGAGTATTCCATTGTGTGTATATGCCACATTTTCTTTATCCATTCATCTGTCTACGGGCATTTAAATTGTTTCTACATCTTACCTGTTGTGAATAGTGCTGCAGTGAATATGGGAGTATACAAATGGCCAACAGGTATAGGAAAAAATGTTGCCATGAATTATCAGGGAAATGGGATACACAAAAACCACAATGAGGTGTCACCTCACACATGTCAAGATGGCTTTGCCAAAAAGCAAAAAACAAAAAAAAACCCCAAAGACCAGTGCTAGTGAGGATGTAGAGAAATTGAAACATGTGAGCACTGATGGTGGGAATGCAAAATAGTGCAGCCACTGTGGAAAACAGGATGGCGGTTCCCCCTCAAAAACAGAACTACCACGTGATCCAGTAATCCCACTTCTGGGAAGATATCCAAAAAAAAAAAAGGAAATCAGAATCTCAAAGAAATATTAGCACACCATGTCCTGAGCTTTAGCATGTTTCAGAATTACCTGGAGGAATCATTAAAATATCAGTTGCCGGGCTCTGTCCCCTGTCAGAGTTTCTGATTCAATGGGTCTCGGGTAGGTCTCTGGAGTTTGCATTCCTAACCAGCGCCCGGGGAACTCACTGCTGCTCCGTGTCCAGGGAACCCCACTTTGAGAACCACAGCACTAGTTGAAAGCAGTGGATGTCAAGTCCGGTTGCACATTAAAAACTGCTTTTTTTGAAAGCTTTTTGAAAGTACCAATGCCTGGGGGGCCCACTGCCAGTGGTTCTGATTTTAATGGGTCTGAGCTGGAGCCTGGGCATTGGTGATTTTTGAAAAGAACGCCCCAGGTGATTCTGTGCAGTTGAGTTGAAATACACTTTTTTTAACCTAAATGTGAAGAGTAGAGGGTGGAGGGATTTAGCAGGGCAGCCGACGGGTGTCGTTTGGCACGCTGTTTTCCATTCCTAGCCCTGGCAGATGACTTCGTCTTTCTGCGCCTCGGTGTCCTCGTCTGTAACCTGCATTGTCGTGAAAGCGGGGGAAGTACTCCCGTGCCTGGCACATAGCAAAGCCCTTGGTATGTGCTGGTTCTCAGGCTGCCTTTTAGACTGGGGTGCACAGTGGGTCTCTGCCAATTTTAATTTGATTACTCGGTACGTTTCCGGGTAAACACCTTGCCTGTTAAGACACCACAGAGGCTGACCCGATTTGTCTCTCCTTAGATTTGCCATTTGCCCTGGTGCCTTCCTTTCTAGAGGAATCCCTGCCTCCTCTTTCTTCATTCAAACACCAATAATAAGGTCCTCATGCGCTCCGACAGCCCCAACTCCTTAGCAAAAGTGTCTTGTTTGCAGCTGTGGAAACATTCGTCATCCAGTGTAACTAAGCAAAACACCCCGCCCTGGGACGTGTCTAATACACGTGCTGGAGATGCGGTGCCAGGAGAGCAAATGGTACCCGAGAATAATTCCTCAAATGAGCCACAGGCACGTAGTGAAAGCTGTCGGAAGCCAGAGGACCCATTAAAAAAGTTTTGATTAAGTCAAGTTTGTTCCTCTTTCTGTTGCTTTCTCATGACCTGCTGTGGTTTGTGCTGTGTGAATTTTTTTTTTTTTTAAGCGTCACTGACTTCAGGGTGGGGGTGGGGAGGGGACGGTGGGACCCACAAGAAGTTGGGGCAGGAGACTTGGGGTGTGTGCGTGAGGGTGGAAGGCACAGAGAGGGGGCCCTGGGCAGGTCTAGAAAGGGGGTTTGGGATGCACAGAGGGGAGGGGCAGGGAAGGGAATGTGCTTTCTTGCATTAGCCTTGTTGGACCACGCAAAAGCTAAATTTATACATGGCACTGCTAAGGCCGGGAATCCAGACGAGTCTCGGGGTGGGGAAACGGGGAAGTGGTTACAGGCCCGGTGGCTCAGAAGCACTTATAAAACAGCCCGACTTGCCTTTTACTCAGGTTATCTGGGGAGACACGGTATCCTCCTTGTGGGTCATCCACAAATTGAGGCCGTGTAGCTTGGTGGTTGAGAATGCCAGCTCTGGGATCAGAAACAACCCTGGGCATGAGTCCTCATGGCCACCTCTTGCTAGGCTCTGCTTCACCTAGCAGAGCTTGGCTTTTCCTCTGTAAAATGGGTATAATAATTGTCCAGTAGCCAGAGCACAGGGTTGTCACAAGGATTGAACATGAGATCGTGTCTGGGAAGTACTCATACTGCCTGCTGCATGGTACCCACTGCCCTTCACCTATCCAACAGCCGTGCATTTATTAAGCCTGGCTTTGTGCCGGCCCCACTCAAGGAGCAGGCACACGGGGACGAATAAGATAGGTGATGCCCCGATCTCAAATAACTCATATCCTAGCATGGAGAGGCGAGATAAACAACAGTAAGTAAACAAGGGGAGGAAAAGTAGCATTAAATGCTATGCTGATAAATAGGGTGCTGTATGGGGCGCCTGGGTGGTTTAGTCGGTTAAGCATCTGACTTCAGCTCAGGTCATAATCTCAAGGTCGTGGGATCAAGCCCTGCATCAGGCTTCCTGCTCAGCGGGGAGTCTGCTTGTCACTCTCCCTCTGTCCCTCCCCCAGCTCACGCTGGAGCACGCACTCTCTCTCTGAAATAAATAAAATCTTAAAAAAAATAAAATAAAATGGGGTGCTGTGAACAAGATAGGGGTCCCTTTTCCACTGGGGAGCAAGACAAGGTCCTTATGGGGGGGGAGTTAGGCTGAAATCTGTATGATGAAGAGGCAACCGTGAACATATCTGGGGCAACAGCATTCTGGGTAGGGGGGCCAGCATGTGCAAAGGCCCAGAGCCTGGAGTGTGGAGGGAGAGAGGCACAGAAAGGAGGCCGGGGTGGCTGCCACAGAATGGACTAGGCAGGCAGTGGAAGGAGAGAAATGGTAGAAAGAGGCAGGAACCACTTTGCGGAGGGCCTCATGGGTCCTGGGAAGGATTTGGATGTTCTCCTGAGTGTGGCGAGAAGCCCTGGGAGGGCTAGAACAGGTGACAGAGTGACTTGGTCTAATTTTTATTTGCAGATGATCTCTGGGGGACAGTGGAATGCAGGGGTGAGAGCCGAAGAGGGGGAGCAGTGAGGGAGCTCATGCCATCTTGCAGGGTGGGTGCTCGCAGCTCAGCTGGCCCTGTTGACATCGCCTTTAGCCTGCATGCCCTCCCTCGGGATGGAAGCAGAGGGCAAGGCCCCCAGTCTAATCCCCCCCAGAACCCAGCTGCGGGGGCTGGAGAATGGGGTTGCTTCTCCTCACCGTGCATCCCCCTGCCTCAGGGAGGTAGCCGAGATGCAGCTGGAGAGAAGACCCCTCCCATTCGTAGGTCCCTGAAACTCCCCCCCTACCCCACCCCCGTTTCCCGCAGGGAGGGAGGACACTGGCCCTCAGCTGCCCTGTCTGGGAAGCAGCTCCCTGAAGGGGCAGGTTTTCCTGAGGCTGGTGCTGGGCTGTTTCCAGGGGTTTTCTGGATCACTTCTACTCTTGGAAGCAAGCACCTCACCAACATGTGTAGGACATGCATGCTCTGCCTGCAGCCTGGACACCCAGCCAACTGTTAGGAAGTTGCTTGGAATTCGTATCCCATCTTGCTGGGTCCATCTGGTTTGGACACCAGAGGGGCCTGAGCCCCGACGTCTGACTGGCCCTCGCACAGGCTCTGGTCGATTTGAAAGCCACAGGCCCTTGGGGTTGAAAGGAATTAGGGAAACATGAGGAGGAAGTGTGGCTAGGCAGGAAGTGTCTCCCATCCACGCCAGGTGGCACAGAAGTCCCTTGGCAAGTGACAGCCCGGGTCTATTGGACCAGGCTTCTGGGAGCCCCAGCTCCCCGGCTTATTCTCTGATTGCATTTATGCAGCCAGAAAATAAGATTTTTCCGTTAAAATAAATTTCTCCTCCTTGTCTGATGTCTTATCTAAGTCCCCCACTTGAAGAAATCTCTCCTCATTCTGTGCTTTTTTTTTTTTTTAGCTATCTTTGTATTCCTTCAATTTTTATAGCCGATCATTTCGTACGTGAACCAAGTACTAAACAAGCGTTATTACTGCTTTGCGCACCGTGCACCACAGAGGCATAAATCCCACATTAACCTCATCCTAAAGAGCGGCTGAGTGCATTTTAATAAATGTCCCAAATGGTTTTAGTGTCTAGTAGCCAAACGGAATAAAAAATGCACGCGCATTACAGGATGTTATGAACCTTTCTATCAAAAGTAATAATAAACAGACTGCTTGTTGAGCTTGGTGATTGGGTTACATTTTTAAACAGTATATTGAGAGACAAATCAAGGTAGAGCTGAGATGATTAGGTGATATGATCCAAGGGGGCCCGGCCATTTCCAGGGGTTTCTGGGAGCAGGTAGACCTCCCTCCTGCCTCCTGATACGTTTCCATGTGAGCTCCTCCCCCCCCCAATGGTATCAAGAGAAACGAGCAAATTAAGAAATCTTTGCTGCGTGCGGATATTTAATATAAGCAGCCAGATAAAGACAGAGACGCACATCATTTGTCAGTTGAATAAAAATTCAGATGAGGTATTTTCCTGACGCTGTGCCAGGCACCATTAGGAAAGCGTTTTATTTTCCGGTGTCGGTGACGGCACGCTGTTGGGGCCAAACTTCCTCTGCCTACGAGGTGTTACTTGAAGCCCCGCACAGCGCAGCCCGCGGCCTTGGGCCGCCAGTCAAGACGCGGCGACTCTCGACTCTTGTCACCGGCTCGCTCTTTCCTTCCCTAGGTGGACTTTCCGCTTGGAAAGCTCCAGAAGTTCATGAGGCATTTTGGTCAATCATCCGGAGGAGATAAAGGATCCCGCCGGCGGCCATTTTGGATGTGCAGATGTTTTGGTTTGGGCACATCTGCAGGCAATCACTCTGCTTTCTGGGCAGGAATGGTGTTTTATTATGGGATTATATGTGTAATCTTGGATAAATAGTAGAAATTGGAGTACTTCAGTTGGAAGACTTGTTTTCTCTCCCAGAGAGCAGTGTAAATAGCAAACCAGAAACCATGCGCTCGTCACTGCAGCGAGAATCGAACTCGCCAGCCTTCTTCCTTCTGGCCAGACCCCCAGAGGCCAGCGTCAAACCCTGGGCCAGCAAGCTGCCCTAGGGGGTCAGGCCAGGAGCAGGGTGGGGGCTCTGCCCGGGAGGGTGCTGGCCTCTGCTACCCGGCCACCAGGGGATCTGGACGGAGTCTCGGTGCCTCATTGCATTTTTGGAACGTGGGCTCTTCTTCCAACCCTGGCCCGATGTCTTCTTCCCCACCAAGTGTGAGAAATGCTAAAATGGGGAGCTAGGGTGGAGGCGGCCCAGGCTGTCACTGATACCTTTCTCCAATTCTGGTAATACACATAATGATGTTACTCCGTTTTGTTTTACATTTCCAAAACAGATGTACCAAATCCCTGTAAACTGATCTATGGTAATGCACTTAATTTTAATCTTCGATGTTAAAAGTAAAAACTGATCACTTAAAGCAGAAACATGTGTCACTTTTCCATAAGTTGGCACCGGACCCAGCCCCCCCCCCCCCCCCCCCGCCTTGCCACTTAACTGTTTGGGCTCTGCTCTTGGCCTTCTCTTGATATTGCCCTCCCTGTGACCACCCCTCCTTCTCCCGCGCCATAAGGCATTCCTCACGGAACTTGCCACTGCTGAGTGTCCTCTCTGGCTGGTATGCACTTCTAACCTTGGGTGTTTCCCAGGATCCCAATGCTTGACGCTCTGGGCTATAATGAATAGACTCTGAAAACCACATGCCCATTGCGTCTTGGAAAGTTGGAAAAAGATATCTCAAAGTCATTTTCGATTGTGGAGAATAATGGTAATGAATGGTCCATGAGAAATGAGTGCTCCCTGACCAAGATGCTGGCTAAATATTAAAGCAAGTGGGGTGACGATTACCAAATATCTTTGTTCAGGAGTAAGGGCTGAAGGAAAAGCCCTGATTTTTTCTTCTAGAAAATGCTTTGTGGCTTCTTAACATCCAGGTGAATGCTACTCTGGGGCTCAACATAGGTGACCATTAGGGAGTCAGCCTGAAAGTAACAAAGGAGTCTGGAATGTAAAAAGAGGTACGCCCTAGTGATGGACCAGAAGGGTTTGGAATGGTGAGATGCAGGATAATAATTTTCTTTCCACTACAAGGCATCAGATCCCCGAGCTTCACTCGTTACCAGCAGAGTGTACCACACAGTGCCAACGTCTTTCTGAATTGTTCCAGGTGGCTGTCCCTGAAGGTCATGGCATTGTCAAAACATGTATCTTTGACCTTGAGGGCAGGAAGCGTTGAAGGCAGATTGGACATCTTTCGTGCCTGAGTTGGGTGGGCGTTGGGGGCCCACACGGCCATGGACTTCTGGGGTTGACCTCTTGGGAGCATGTACCAACGAGACACACCTGGAGATGAGTAAGCCCGGACAGAAGGAAAGGCACGCTGAGTCTGGAGACCAAGAGCGGCCAGGCAGAGTGTGGGAAGTGATCGTGGCTGGTATTTTTGGGGCTCTTGGAGGTAGCAGGACAGGTTACAGAGGGCATGCACTAGGGAGTTTCAGACCTTAGCTTGACGTCAACGGGGAGCCTCAGAAAGAAGTGACGTCATTGAGTCGTGACTTAGATCTCCTTGGCAGCTCTGGGGGTGGGACTGAAGACGCCGAGAGCAAAGTAGATGTTGGTCCCTTTGCATTCTGACGCTCTACCCTTTGCTCAGCTGCCAGGGCATCGGCCCTGGTGGGGCATCCCATCCTGACACAGGCCTCCTCTTTTGCTCCTTGTTCTTCCCATTCCATCCCTTTCTTCCTAAATGCTTTTGCATCCAAGATCCAGAGAACCCCTTTCCCTTCTCAGATCCCACATTCTTTATCTTGGCAAAAATTGGAGAGGGCTCTTTCCTTCCAGGGAAGCCCATCAAAGGAAAGGGATGAAGGCTGGCGGCATCAGAGTCTCCTTGGAGGACTGGTGACCACACAGATTTCTGGGCCCCACTGTAGAGTTTCTGATTCAGTAGGTCTGGGGTGGGGCCTGGGAATCTGCATTTCTAACAAGTCTCCAGGTGCTGCAGCTGCTGTTCCAGGGACCATACTCTAAGTAACAGTGATAAGACTCTTGGTGTCCTTGGCTCCCCTTCACCTTGGCTGGTAGGTTCTGGAACTTGCAGAGGAAGGGCCAGATGGCCCTGGGGGGCACAAGTGGAGATATTTTCCTAAGGAGATTGAGCAAGGAAAGGCAGAAGAAGGGTCCTGTGGCCTGGGCCCTCAGAGAGCCTGTGTGCCGCTCTTGGACAGTTTGGGGGCAGAATCATCTCGGCTCTCACCATACTCGGAGGGGCCTGTTCTTCGTCCAAAAACAACACGGCGAACAAGAATTCAATTTGGCAGGGGCACTTTGTGTTTAAGCATACTTTCCCTAAATTTGATCACCCATGCAAGAGCCTTCCAGGCATAAGGATGTAAGTTTTTAGAAATTCGGCTTATTTTCTCAGATATTTTCATTCCTGGACATTTGGTGTGGGGGGGGGTTGCTGAGAGGTGGAGAGATACACAATCTGACGGAGATTATTCAAGTAGAAATTGGAATGCAGCTGGAAAGATTCTGGAAAGACACAAAAAACGGAGTTGCGGAAAGACCCAATTTTTGGAGCTGGACACACCTGCTTGGCATTTCCAGACCTGCCGCTCAGGGATGTGTGGCCCTGGGCAAGTCACCTGGTGCTTTTGCAACGTCAGTTTCCTTTTCTGGAAACTGTACTGATAACAGCTGCCCTGCAGGGCTACCATTGGGATTAGAGGTGATGCCCGGGGAACAGCCGGGAACACACCAGAACCCCAGGAGACCCTCCGTTCCTGCCATCTGCCCTCGCAATGTTGCCACTATTTTATTCTTTTTCTTTTAATATTTGCCCACCAAACTCAAACTCGTTTATGTTGCAGAGTACTGAGAAATAAGAATCATCCATTTTTCTCTTTAGAAAACCCTGTGTCAGGGCGCCTGGATGGCTTTGTCGGTTAAGCGTCTGACTCTTGATTTCGGCTCAGGGCATGATCTCAGGGTCGTGAGATCGAGCCCCAAGCTGGGCTTTGCTCAGCATGAAGTCCACTTGGGATTCTCTCTCTCCCTCTCTCCCTCCTCCTGCTTGTGCGGGAGCTCTCTCCCTCTCTCTCTCTCTCTCAAAATAAATAAATAAAATCTTTAAAAAAATATCTATGTCAAGGGGCCACATCAGTAATCTCAACCCAGGGGCAGTTCTATCCCTCAGTGGGCATTTGATAAGGTCTGGAGATGTTTTTTGTTTTGTTTTTTTTGTTTTTTGTTTTTGGGAGTCACCTTGGGGACATGCTCTTGGCATCGAGTGGGGGGAGGCCAGGGACACCGTACATCCCATAATGCACCAGGCACCCCCACGACAAAGGACGATCCAACCCCAAATGTCAAGAGCGCTGCTTTTGAGAAGTCCTGGGCAGTTCTTCTGTGGTTCTAGGATGTAAGAGGAAAAAAAATATCCAAGTTACTATGTATTGCGCATTTTCTATGTGCCAGACATTAGGTTTGGTGTCTTCCTTGTTTCGTCCTTACAGAGACCATGATGTGGGTGTCGTGACTGCCCCTGGTTTGCAGAGGAGAAACGTGGTATCGAGACAGATTGCTGGACTTGCATGCAGGCTCTCTTTGCTGTCTTGTGCCTGTGCTCGTGTCTCCCTTCTGCCAGCGCTCTCACGGTATCTGCTGTGCGCCAGGCTCTGCTCTGAGCTGTAGGGACAGAGCAAGAGCAAGACGGATCAGGTGCCTGCCTGGGAGGAGTCCCGCCTATCGCGGCCCCATGCAGGAGACAGAGGGTGACATCTGCTGTGATCTGAACCTGGCACCGTGGGAGGGGACGGTGGACAGTCATGCCTGACCTGGGTTTGGGGGGCCAAAGGGAGGGACACCCCAGCTTCTTTCTGGACAGAACTCATTTCTTTGGACAGCAACGTGAAGTGAAATACACTGTCTAGGCTGGAAAAAGAATGCGCTCTTTCCTGCGCTCTCAGTCCACATCCCCTCCACCCTGACTCCGTCTGCATGGAGGAGAGCACATGAGGATTCCCTGCAGCCATGCAGACCTGTGTGTCACCACTGGGTGACCCTGGGTAGGCTGTGCGACCACTCTCAGCCATAGTTTCCTTGTCCAGGCGTGGGGACGGAGGAAAGAAACACAGTGATGATACCCGCAGCTCACCGTGTCAGGGGCTGCCTGGGAGCCTGCCACGAATTCCCGTGCGTCACCTCACCTACCCCTTGCCACGTGCCCCTGAGATCAGCACTAGTATCCGAGCCGGGACCAGGGTGAGAAGAGGGAGACCCTCGCTGCTGGTACGAGGTTGAAGGGGGTGCCGAGGAACCCAATAATCAAGAAACGATTTTAATGTGTTAAAAAGTATGCAAAAACCCAAAATCCGTGGTGACCAAACTATCCAGATTTTAAGTAAGACAGTGCTTGTGTGATTGGGCCTCCCCCTAATCCTGGCTCTGCATCACCCCATTTTGCAGATGAAGAAACTGAGGCTCAGAGAGACTATGTCTCTGCCTGGCTTATCCCTGAGGGGCAGCGACAAGGCAGCAGCCTTCACTGTGCTCCGAACGGTCCTCTGTGGGCCTTGCAGGGGAACAGGAAGCTAGAGGGTGAGCGGCAAGGAAGCAGGGCCACTGGGCGGTTGGGCTGAGCACGCTGTTCTGGTTAACGTGCATCAAGACCCCGCAGAGCATTTTGAAATCGAAATGGCCCAGGAAGCACCCTGGGAAACTGAGCGCTTTAGTCTTTGGGGGGCACCTGGCTGTACTTCAGAGGGAAAGCGGATGAAGCCACGACAAGCCCATTGTCAGTGACCCCAGAGGGGAGGGAGCAGAGAATCCGACGCCAGCAAAGAGCACATGGCCACTTGAAAGACTTCCCCGGGGAAGGAGGAAGGAGCAGGACATAATCGTGTTTTTCTTTTCTTTTTTTTTTTTAAATGACTTTCACCAGCATGAGGTCATCTCTCCACGACAAGATAGAGGTGGTGATTTTATGCGACTCTTGAGAACGTGTAAGCACGGAGAAGGTACGGAGTTAACTTCGGTTAGGTGGCACGGCTGCGTCTTGGTTTGGCGTCCAGGAGGCTAGGACTCACGGCCTCTGCCCCCCGTCCCTGCCTCTTTCCTGCTAATTCCATCTCCGCCTCTGCACAGACCATGGCGGTCATGACCCAGAGCTCCTTTTGATTGAGCTCTGAGTGAGCACGAAGCTCGTGACATCTCTGATATGCAAGGTGCTGGTAGTTCTCTTGCTCAAGAGCTCTGTGCCGTGAACACGCCCGCTTTCCCCTTCTTGTGTGTGTGCAAGTTATTCTTTGCACCGACATTCTGGACTTGGCACTCACACCTGTTACATTTCATTGTGCTTCTATCAAGATCCTTCCGGATGGCAATGCCATCATTGGTTTCCGTGGGGAATGGCCCCGATGAACCCACCAGGTCTCCCTGCCCCCACAGGCCTCCAGTGATGTTGCTGCCCCTCCCAGCAGCTGGTGGGTGGGGTCTATTTCTTTCTTTCTTTTTTTTTTTTTAAGATTTTATTTATTTATTCAACAGAGATAGAGACAGCCAGCGAGAGAGGGAACACAAGCAGGGGGAGTGGGAGAGGAAGAAGCAGGCTCATAGCGGAGGAGCCTGATGTGGGGCTCGATCCCATAACGCCAGGATCACGCCCTGAGCCGAAGGCAGACGCTTAACCGTTGTGCCACCCAGGCGCCCCGGGTCTATTTATTTCTAAGCTGGTCTTGGGCTTGCTTAACCCAAAGGTGGAAACAACCCAGGTGTCCTTGGATAGCCGAATGGGTGAACAAAATGTGTTATATCCATACAAGGGGATATTATGCAGCCTTGAAAAGGAAAGAAATTCTCACACCTGCCACAACATGGAGGAATCTTAAAGGCCCTATACTACGTGAAATAAGCCAGTCACCAAAGGACAAATGCTGTGTATGATTCCACTGCTATGAGCTACCCAGAGTAGTCCATTTCTCGGAGGCGGAGGTAACGTAGTGGCTGCGGGGAGCTAGGGGGAACGGGGAATGGGGAGTTCATGTTTCATGGGTAGACTTTCTGTTCGGGAAGATGGAAAAGTTCTGGAGGTAGATGGTGGTGATGTTGGCACAGCAACATGAATGTATTTAATGTCGCTGAATTATATACTTAAAAATGATTGAAGTGATGACCTTTATGTTGCACGAATTTTATCACAATAAAAATAAATTTTTGGAAAAGCGAGGCTGGGTGAGTTTGGAGCCTAGGCCTTAAGGGGCCTTGCATTTTCTGCCTTGGCTCTCTTGAAACACAGCCCCAAGACTGCCAAGCAAGGAAGCCAGACCAACCTTCCAGAAGGTGAGGGGCCGCTTGGAGGGGCCTGAGGTGTCCAGCTTGCAGCCAGAGGGAGTGAGGTCAGCTGGGACCTCGAGCCCAGTGGACCCTCTAGCTGACTGGTGTTGCATGACTGAGTCCAGGCAGAACCTGAGGAAAAGCTGCTCGGCCAACCCATGGAACCAGGAGAAAGAACATTGTTCCTTTAAGCCAATCCGTGCGTCTTTCCTTTTGGTTACTAAGCTCTCTTCTCCACGTCTCTGTTCATGGCTTTGGGGAGGACACATACTGTGCTATTCCATCCAACTCCTACTTGATTTTGTTTTTTTCTTTTAAAACACAGAACAAGGCCTTCCATTTCATTGTGACATCATAGCCAGGAATTTCCCTCCTACTAAGCTTTAGTGATTGTTGAAGGGTAAGAAAATAAAATACGAACCTTAGGTCTCCCATCACCCGAAAGGCTCGTGGGGGTCACACAAACACCTATCTACAAGCTGTGGTTTCTCTCCCCTGGGAACCCTCCCCAAATTCGTCATTAACTAAAGGTAATTTTTTCCTATTGTCCCAGAAGAGGCCAAGCTCCCAGGAAATCCATTGTTTACCTTTCGCCAGGCTGAACGATAACTCAACAGAGGCCTTCTTAGCCAATTAAGTTGAAGTTGAGGTCAAGGACACATGGATTCTCACACACTGCTGATGGAGAAGGGAGGTGGTATGACCTTTCCGGAGACAGCGTCACAATCTCTACCAAAACAACTAAAAATATACATAGCCCGTGCCCCCGTGAGCTGAGATTGAGCTGTCTGGAACTCCATCGTGGTATCGATTATATTAATGAAGAATTGGAAATAACCTACATGTCCAATGAAAAGGGATTGGTTAAATACTTTAAGGTACAACCATCGAGGGGAATCCTATGTAGCTGTTAAAATGCTGCATAGTAGAATTCTAGTAATACAAGATAGAAGACTAGTCAGCGGTATAAAAAGATGCTCATAATCTGTTGTGAACCAATATCTCAACAAAACTCTTCAGTAGGCTCTCACTTTTATGAAAAATGTATTTATATAAAACATGTGCTGCACGTAACACCTGTGTGTGTATAAAACGTACAGGGAGATATATACCAAAATGTTAACCATGGTTGCCTCTGGGAGATAGAATTAAGATGGATTTTCATTTCCTTTTTCCTCCCATAATTCCATAATTGGGTGTAGAATGAAATGTTTTATACTCAGTGGTTATTATTTTTGCATTAGGAGGAAACACAATAAAAGAGGCAGTGACATTCGGTTAGAAATACCCATCAAACAAAATACGTAGTTTTAACCATGGACGAGAAGTTGAGAAAACAACGTCCTTCCCTGGCCCAATTTTTTTAATACGCAAATTGGAAGCAGCGAAGCCAGGCATCTGAGACTCTGCGAGGGAGCAGAAGACGGAGAGGTTGAGGACGCGGTCGGATCACTAAGGGACATCTGTCCACTCAGCTTCCTGCAGATCCTTGTCTGGGGAGCATAGCTCAAGAGATCTAAATGTGGTCTCCATCTGGATGGCCCCAGACAACTGGGTTAACGTGGTGGCCCACAGAACCAAGTTCTTGGATTGGAATCCTAGTTGTGCCTCTTACCAGCTTTGGATCTTGGACAAGAATCCCAGACGCCAGCCTTTTGTTTATGGGACGTAGGCTCAGCCGCCATCTTGCTTACGCTGGTCCATCAGTCAGTGAAAGAATTGAAGACAGAAGTTTCCTAAGCACCTATGATTGATGTGTTTTCCCAAAAGAAAGCACTGGAAGTAATTTTAAAATACCCAGGACGAAGGATTACTTCCTGGGTGAGTCAGTGGTTCACCCCTTCCTGCCCTCGCTGGGGCGTTGAGTTGGCTCCCTGGGCCTTCCCAGGGTGTGGAAGGGCGGTGGCCTTGGAACATCCCCATTTAGCCTGGACTCTGTGTCAGGCGCTGACACCCCAAATAGCTCCCGGAGGGGTCGAGGCATAGAGGAATAGGCTATCTGTGCCCCACATGGAGAGGCCAGAAGGAAAGACAAAT
The DNA here is from genome assembly GCF_017311325.1 of Ursus maritimus. Taxonomy (NCBI): domain Eukaryota; kingdom Metazoa; phylum Chordata; class Mammalia; order Carnivora; family Ursidae; genus Ursus; species Ursus maritimus. The sequence continues at coordinate 11,933,504 of NW_024424341.1, forward strand.
GTTTTAAACTCTCAGCCACCCAGCCTCCTGTTCCTGATATTTCCCTAACATATGCTAACATATGCTTTCCTCAAGAACTTCAAAAACCTGCTTTTAGCAGCAATGAAAATAGGACCATGCGTCCAATTCAACCCTAAGCTTCAAAGTTTCCCTCTAATACCATTACCTCATGTACAGAAGAAAATGTAAAGCTAAAATATGCTGGTGATTATAACCTTTCTTCCTGACAGACATTGTAATATAAATGCACATAAATTGAATTTCTTCTTTAAAGAAATTTGAATACCTTTGGAGCATTTTAGCAAATCATCTGCAGCCCTCTCGGCACCACATCAATGATCTGTGGAAAAGTGATCTGTCTGTAGCATGACTTCTGCAATTGAAGGAAGGAGCAGGGCCGGGACATGCCAAGAAAAATAGGACGTACTTTATTGATATTCAAAATTTATTTTATTAAACTCGCACAAAAGACAGAGGCGCGGGGAGCTGGTGCTACCAGGGAAAGAGCTTCAAATATTAACTCCCTGAGTCCTGCTCCTATCGTCTGCCTGCCAAAATCGGGGAGACAACGAAGAGAGACAAGCAGTTACAGGTCTGCTGTCTTGCCGCATTTGGACTCGGCCGCTGGGGCTGCGCGCAGAGGCCTGGTGGGAACTACGAAATCAGAAATGGTAGTGGTGGTGAGCGTACGTGGGGGGCGATGAGGGCATCAGCTAAGAGTTCTTGGGCCCAGATGTCCCTTGGGGAGGAGGGAAGGAATGTTTGAGCGGTGTGCGCTCACCAGCTTGCACCCAGATGGGAAAGCAGCTGCTGAGGTCTCTCGTCCTCTCAGGGGCTGAGTTCAGGCCTTTGGGGGACTGATTGCTGACGGTCACTGCGAGGCTGGTAGGGTTGGCAGTAATAATAACCAAAAATGCGTCCAGGCCTCAGGCTTTTGCAGCCACGGCTTGAACTCTGCTCCTGGGCCCCTGGGTCCACTGTTCCGCTCTGGGCTGGCATTTGAAAGTAACCAGTGAACTCGTCCCAGTACCTCTTTGGATCTGTGCTCCGTGGGTCCCCAGGGACTCCAAGGCTGTGGTTCGGGTGCTTGGCCTTGGCTCGGCCTAGAGTTGCCCACCATCTAGAAACCTCTGGGATGTTAGGAAAGTTGCTGGTGGGTTTGGGCTGGATGGAAGTTTTAAGTGAGGAACGCCGTTGTGGCCTACCTCATCCATACATGCTGGGACTGTATTTGCAGAGGACCCCTGTCCTCCAGGAGCAAACGCGGTGTACTCCCTGGGGTCCCCCTGCCCTGAGCCAGCCCCCACAAACAATGAGATGATGGTGTGTCTACCATCTCCATCACCTCCCGGCTCCAGGGGCCTGAAGCTTCTCCATACACATTCCTGCAGCCAAGAAGCCAGCTGAGGCCACAAATCCTTTGGGCTGCCTGGAGGAGACACCAGGGCACCCCTTTTCTTGGGCTGCTGGCCCTAAGTTAGGTCAGGCTCCTGAACAGCTCTTCTTTGATCCATCAGAGCATCCCCCATCCCCCCATCCACCCCTCCCTTACAAAATAAAGCCACCAGCCCTGATCAGGGACAGGATCTACTGTGACAGTGAGAGGGTCTGCAGGCAGAGCAGGAGAGGAGAGTGATTCCGAGCAGGGCGCCATACCAGACCGCCCAGGTTGGAATCCTGGCTCCACCACCTTGGGGCTTCAAGCAAGTTAGCTTCCCCATCTGTGCCTCAGTTTACTCATCAGTGGCACGGGTGAAAGGCCGGGAGTCCACACCACATGACATTGCCATCAGTGTGGGTCAGAAACACTCGATTAGTGGCAATTTCATATGGTTCATCCTAATAGTACATATGCAGGAGTGGTGGTGAAATTAACCAACAGGAACCTGTATAGAACCTAGAAACGTGCAAAGCCCGTGGCAGGGGCCTCCTAAGTGTTAGTTGTTCTGGTATTTATTCTCCCCTGTCGTTCTGCTGCCCAAGGGAGAATTAGTCCTCAGAGGGGCTTTTTTTCCTGGGGGTTGTCTAGACTCATGGAGTTTGGGGAGGAGAGAAGACGCAGCTGACCCAGATCTGCCTCTCCTCCTGTCCCCTCCTGTCCCCGTCACTGCACTTAATCAGAGCACCTGGCCCAGTCGCCCTGCACACTGGTCATCTCTGGCCCAAGGCATTCATTGGGCTAGGGCCGAGTCAAAGGCAGCGTAGCTGAGGCAACGTAGTGGGAGCCAAAAAAACCCAGTGATCAAGAGAAATCATATTTTAATGCAATTCTTTTTAAAATAAAAAGTAATGCAAAAAAAAAAAA
>NW_024424341.1:11935818-12087479 GCF_017311325.1 Ursus maritimus
AAAAAAAAAAAATCCACCATGAACAAAATAGCAAAGCTTTAGAAAAGACGGCACCCAACAGAGCAGGGGTTGGTGAAGAAGGAGGTGAGTCAGACAGGGGTGCGGGGGTGGGGGGGAAGAGGCAGGGGAGAGGTTCTGTGGTGGGGGGCCGGACAGGGGGCAGCCCCCCCTCATTTCGTCGTGAGCCGCTAGTTCCTGCTGCCCCTCCTTTTTCCATCTGTTACTTCCAGTTGGGGCTTTATTTTATTTTATTTTTCCTGAATTTGGAGAATTTCTTTTTGGTTCGCGGGGGGTGGGGGTGGGGGTGTCCAGCACCAGCAAGGGCCGATCACGTGACGCTGCGGCTGCGTGTTGGGCCGCGGTCGGCCCCCACCGACAGTGCTTGTTGCAATCACATAATTGCTTGTTAGACTGAACCGTACTGATTTATGGGGGATCAATCTTTCTGCCGGTCTCCGTTCCGCAGGGTTCCATGCCAGGAGGTTGTCAGAGAAGCTCATTTTCCTAGAAAAGAGAAAACAAACAGGGAAAAGGGCACTCGCGGATGTGGAGGCCCGAGAACAGTGCTCTTCCCCCCACCTCCTGTACTTTTACTATTTAACAGTGACGCCCGTCACAAGTGAGTGCCCCAGAAGAGGCCCGAACTCCTTCTTGCCCAGGTCACCTGACGTGTCCCTACACCCCCCTCTAGTCTGGGTCTGAAAAAGGATGTGAAAAGGACGTGAAGTAGAGGGACTGCCCTGTCCCTGCTCTGTTCCTTAGTCCACCCTGGGAGAGTTCACTTCCAGGGATTTGCAAAGCTGGTAACCTTGGCAGAGGCCAGGAGGCTCCAGTGGGGTCCTGGGAGAGGCAGCTGGGCCGAGGAGGCCGTCGTACACTTTGGAGGCTGAGAAAGTGGGCTCTGAGGTCAGACCTCTGGAGTGCGAATCCAGGCTCTCAGACTTTCTATCTGTGTGGTCCTGAACAGGTCAGTTAACTTTGGAAAACCTCAGTTTCCTCATCTGTAACATGGAACTTCCTCACCGGACTAGTTTAGAAGAATTGATGTGTGTGAAGCCGTGAGGCCCTGGGCACGGTGCCTAGCATAGAGTAAGTGCTTAGTAAATGCTGGTGGACCGAGGAAGGTCACAGCATTACAGGGAGACTCACATGCTTCTCTTTTGCTATTTCTACCATTCTCCAGGGTGAACTCTGGGAATCGAGGCATGTTTGTTCTCTTCTACATCCAGCCAATGTCTCGTATCTGTGAAGCTCAAAAAACAAAGGTTACAAAGGAAAGGATGCTATTGGGAGCTGGGAAGCCTGGCTTGTAGTCCCCAGCCTTGGGCGGGTCCCTCTCCCATTCTGGGACACGGATTTCTCACCTGCGAAATGAAGGCTTGCCTGGAAACAGCGTTTCTGGAGTTTTGCCCTGGGACCCTAAGAGTGCTGCATGTTTCATAGCTGAGCAGGGCAAAGGAAGAGGGAGGAAGGGTTCTGGGATCAAATTCATTTAGGGAAGGTTATAAGCAGTCAAACCCAGCACGCCACAGGACTTCTCAGACCCCTTGAGTATTCAGCATTTCCGGGATCCGTCTGCCCTCGGAGCCCACCATTGGCAAGACATCGTGGGGAAGCCATTCTGGAAAGTGCTGGACTCAGGTCTTCTCTAAGGTCTGTCTACACCTGGATGTGACGCATGAGGCTGACCCTGGGGTGAGTAACTGCTTTGCTGGGCTCTTTCTCAGTCTCCCGTGCAGGCAGGAAGTCAGGGGGCAGCCTGGACTTTTCCAGGACGGAGAGAGCCCCTGGCAGGAACAGCCCTTCCCTGTGATCCAAGGGTGGTCTCTGCCAGCTTCTCTTGGGGAAATCTGTGGACTTCTCCGTTCGAGGTCTCAATGCAGAGGTCTTTGTTCAGGATCACGATAATAACTGTTAGTATCCAGGAAGTTATGGCAAGGGCTGTGTTAGGCCCATCAGAAAAGGCAGCCCTCCCTCGTCCTAAATGGAAACCCTCTCTGGGAGGCTAATATCTATGATTTCCCTGAGACTCTGATGAAGATGGGGAGCCTGGAGACATCCACCCTGCACCGTGGACACTGGTAGACTAGGTTTTCTTTCTCTACTTCCTTAATCAATGGTTCATCCATTTATTCACCACATTTCTAATGAATGCCCATATGGACCAGGCACGGTTCCAGGCACCGGGGATCCGGCAGTGAACACATACAAAGTCCTTGCTCTCGTTGAGCTTACGTTTCCAAGTCAGGAGAGAGTAAACAAAGACATAATGGATCAGGAGGAGGTGATACCTGCTAAGAAGAAAAATGAAACAGGCTAAAGGGACAGCAGGATGAGGGGGCTGTTTTCGATGGGGATCAGGGAAAGTCCCTCTGATTTGGTGACATGTAAGCAGAGATCTGGATGGAGTGAGAAAGTTGTGTACACGTCTGAGGGAGTGTTAGACGAGGGACAGCAAACAGGAAGTGCAAAGGCCCTGAGGCACAAGTACATTTGATGTTCAAGGAACAGGGAGAGGCCAGCAGGACTTGAGTGGAGTGATGAGAAGTGGGAGAGAAATAGAAGAAAGTGATCAGAGAAACATCTGCAGGGGCCTTGTAGGCAACACAAGAACTTGGACTGTGTTTAAAAACAAAAACTTTATTGAGACATATTTTGAATATCCTACAGTTCACACTTTTTGAGTATACAACTCAACGCTTTTTAAAGTACATTTATCAAGTTGTACAATCATCACTAAATCTGTTTTCGAGCATTCTCATCACCCAGTGTGATTCCGTTATGCACATTTCCCATTGCTCCTCGTTCCCCTCTGCCCCTCCCCCAGGCCTTCTGTCTTTATAGCTTTGCCTTCTAGAGGATTCCATATAGGTGGGACCATGTAATAGGTGGTCCCTTCTGTCTGGCTTCCCTCACTGAGTGTGACGTTTTCGAGATCTGTCCATGCTGTAGCTCGTGTCTGTAGTTCATTCCTGTTTATGGCTGAATAGTATTTCAACCTGGATTGTATTGGAAGCCGTGACAGGAGTCCATGGGGAGGTCTGGAGCGTAAGAGGGACACATTATGACAACAACTCCTGTGGTTTATCACAGGGGAGCTGATTCCTGGCAGGGTGAGCCCATGGCTGTGGCCTGACGGAGTCTGCTTCTGCCACTTACAGGGTCGCTCATAGACAAGTCATTTCGACTTTCTGCATCTTAATTTTCTTATTTCTTTTCTTTTCTTCTTAAGCTTTTTATTGTGGTAAGATATACCGTAATGCTAGTTTTAAGTGTACAGTTCAATGGCATTGAGTACATCCCAGTTGTGCCGCCATCACCACCATCCCCTTCTAGAACTTTCCATCATCCCAAACTAAAACTCTGCACCCATGAAACATGACCTTCCTAGCCCCCTCCCCCAGCCCCTGGCAAGCACCGTTCTGTCTTCCATCTCTGTGAACTTGACTACTCTGGGCACCTCACAGACAGACAGTATTTATCTTTTTGTGTCTGTCTTCTTTCCCTCAACATCATGTCCTCAAGCTTCATCCATGCTGTGGCAAGTGTCAGGATTTCCTTCCTTTTTAAGGGAGACTCCTATCCCATTGTTTGTATTTGTTTGTTGATCTATTCATCCCTCGATGGACATTGGGGTGGTTTCCACCTTTTGGCGACTATACATGAGGCAGCTACGAACAGGGGTGTGCACACTATCTTTAGAGGAGGGATGGTAACAGTCACTTACGTGACACCAGTGTCCTGAGCATTCAGTGAAACGATGCACGCGGGTGCTCAGCACAGGGCCTGGCACGCAGAAGGTGCCAAATGGACACCGTTCAAGACAGATTCAATGACAATTGAGCTGTTATTATCGGTGACGATCTGTCGCCAAGCATGGGACAGAGAAATAGCACAGGACTGTAAACTTGAAGAGAGGGCAGAGGGAGTTCTCTTTTTAAAATATAGACCCGGTTTCTATTATAAAAATAATATGGCCACAGTTTTTTTTAAATGTAGACTACAGTGGAGAAAAAAATACCTTTCTAACTGAGTTTTAATTCTACTTCTACTGCAGAGGGATTCAACAGACTGCCGTTCAGTCGAACAGAGGGGAACTAGGAGGGCCGGGGTTTTGGGGGGGGCTGGTTGGGGGCGGGCAAGGGACCCCTGGAAGACTGGCTTTGAGAGGAGTCGTTCATGGTTGGTGCTTTGCTCGTGTTTTCAAAAACCTGAGGCCTGGCTGGCTCAGCCACGCTGGGATGCATTTTTTGGCTTCAGCGTTAGGAGAGAGAGAGGAATCAAAAAGAGGAAATATCATTTCCTTAACTACTAGGTATTAATATCCTGTTTAATTTAATTTCGGCTTTCTGCGCTGGTGAGCTCTTTTCCCTCTAACGTACAGTGTCAGCTTGGCAGGGAGTTTCTGACAGTATCAAAAGAGGATTTAGCTCTGAATCCTTGCCATGAAAGTGTCTCTATCTGCGCCCAGTGTAGGCTTTCAGAAGCGAGCATTGTGTCCCGTGAAGACGGTAATTGAGTGAATGAGGCCTGGCACCTGGGCCTGCCGTGGAGCACTGATAAGGACGTAAAGACAGGCTGAAAGGGCCTGATCGCCAGAGGCAGAGAGGCTGGCGCGTCCCCGGGAGGAGGGGAGCCCAGCCGTCCCCGCAGAGAGCTGAGTGCGGGGAGCTCAGCCCCAGCAATCCTGCAGAGAGAGGGTTCTGGGCAGAGCGGAGGCCTGGGCATTCTGCATCTCAACACAGTGCCCTGGTACTCGGGGGGGGGGAAGGGGGATGGGAAGATAAGCAGGTGGCAAGTGAGGTGGGGCTGGCCCGGCTGGATGATATGCCCTCTATTTCTAGATAAACACCGTATCCACATTTGGCCAGCCCTCCTCCAGCTCGCTGCGGAAGGACAGAGATCCAGCCCCGGTCTGCGGGGCTCATGTCTGTTCAGTCTTGTCTTGCGGGGCAGTGTAGTCTACCGTGTGGAAGACTGAATCAGGAGCCCTGGGAGTCTGAATGGTTCATTTCCCTCCTGATTCCAATGTGCATCTGCCTGCCCTTGGTCAGGCCTTACAATCTTGCCTGGGACTGCACGTCTCTCTGAGAGCTCTGGGCTGCTCACGAAGCTCCAGCCCACCCCAAAGAAAAGCAGACTTATTCCGGTCCTTCCCCATGAACTGAAGATAATTTAATGGATACATGACTATAGGGTTATTGTCTACTCACCTAACCACCCATCCATCCACCCATTCCACCCAGCCATCCACCCATCCACCAACCCACTCCCCCCAACCATCCATCCATCCATCCATCCATCCACCATTCTCCCCCCAACCCACTCCACCCAACCATCCATCCATCCACCTATCCTTCTATCCATTCACCAATCCCCCACCCCTGATCCATCATCCATCCATCCATCCATCCATCCATAACCTGCATGTCCATCCATCCATCCATCAACTTTGGAGATCCTGTTATGAGTCGGGCACTAGTGGATGGCATCTTCTAATGGGCTTTTAATGGTGACAACCTTGGACAAGAAGTTGAAGCTTGAATCCCTAATTAGCTGCGTGACCTTGGCTAAGTCACTGCTTTAGAGTTTGCCACAAGTGGGAGCTATGCTAGTTAAGGGCAGGCTGACTTTTTATTTTTTTTATTTTTATTTTTTAAGATTTTATTCATTTATTTGACACAGAGAGAGACAGCCAGCGAGAGAGGGAACACAAGCAGGGGGAGTGGGAGAGGAAGAAGCAGGCTCCCAGCGGAGGAGCCCGATGTGGGGCTCGATCCCAGGACTCTGGGATCACCCCCTGAGCTGAAGGCAGATGCTTAACGACTGAGCCACCCAGGCGCCCTGCAGGCTGACTTTTTAAACCATTTCTCCCAAATTTCAGTGGTTAATGTGATCTTCCTTCCTTCCTTTTTTCCTTCCTTCCTTCTTTTTTCTTTCTTTCTTTCTTTTGATTTATTTATTTATTTGAGAGAGAGAACATGAGTGGAAGAGATGGAGGGGGAAGTGGAGAGAGAGAATCTTAAGCAGACTCTGCGCTGAGCATGGAGCCCAATGTGGGTCTTGATCCCAGACCCTGAGATCACAACCAGAGTCAAAACCAAGAGTCGGACACCCAACCAAACGTGCCACCCAGGAGCCCCAACATGAGTTTATTTCTTATTCATGATCCAAAATAGATGTTCTTGACTGATGGATGGCTTTCCTCCATGTAGTGACTCAGGGATCCACGCTCCTCCCATCTTGAAACTCAACCCTCCTATAGTCCATGGAGCCCCTTCCATTCTGCTGGTACATGAGGAAAGGGAGAAATTAGCATTAGCTCTGTGAGGCCTGGAAGCGGTGCACCTCACTTCTGCTCATAATCTAGCCGCCAGAACTCCGTCCTATGGCCACGGGTGGCTGGGTGCCCAGGAAGGCGAGGAGAACACACGCATGGAGAGTGCCAGCAGCCTCTGCCACTGGGTCTCCAGATGGTTTTCGATGACAAAGAAACAGTAAAATGTCAGATACCAACAGAAAGAGGTGGGTCAAAGCCTTTCGGATTTCCTTTACTGCCCTGGCAGAAAGTTAGCTATTACGTCTGCTGCCAAAGGCGGGAGATTCTTCAACTGTCCGAACAGCCTGAGGCATCAGGGCTGGTGTGTTCAGGAAAGGAGAGCAGACGAGTTTTTCTGACATCTCAACCCAGAACCCACCTATCTTTCTTTCTTTCTTTCTTTCTTTCTTTCTTTCTTTCTTGATTTATTTATTTGAGAGAGAGAGAGCAAGTGAGCGTGAGCAGGGGGTGGGGGCAGAGGGAGAGAGAGAATCTGAAGCAGACTCCCCACTGAGTGCAGAGCCCGATGTGGGGCTTGGTCTCAGAATCCTGAGATCATGACCTGAGTCAAAATCAAGAGTTAGGTGCTCAACCACCTGAGCCACCCAGGTGCCCCAAGCACCCTTCAAATATAACCAGAACCCTGTACCAAAATGGAAGTGAGAAGGTCAGGCTCTGACCTTTTCAAATATTTGATATTGGGAGAAATTAAAAGCCCCTAGGATCATCCAATTATAATCTTTTATCTGGAATTCCGATGGACAAGTTTATCCTTCTCTTTTTCTAGAAACCTATGCAAGCATCTATTTCGAACTCATTATCACTGTCACCATTGTTGCTAACATTCATTAAGTACTTACCGTGTGCCAGGTACCGATCCAAGAGTTTTGTATAATTCTATATTTCACCTATCCTTCTGGGACAAATATGATTATGATCTCTGTCATGGAATTCCATGACAGGAAGGCCTGTAGCTAAGATCTTACAGCTGTGACGTTTACAGCAGAGCAAGAAGGACTGTGGTCGCTTGGCTTGAGCCCAAGGGCATCACGGTATCACTGGGACCTCAGGCCCAAGGCAGGAGATTTTCCTGAAGGTCTTTCCCATGGCCACTTAAACATACACATCAGTTTTCTCATCCATAAAGTGGGCATGCCAGTCACCGTCCTGTCTCCATGGGCAGCTTTATTGAGGGGATCCTGGAAGAGAACGGGCTTGAAGCCCCTCGTCCAAGTATACAGTGGTACCAATGAGCAGGGTCATTGCGTTGAGGGTACGATCATCTGTTTGCAGGCTCAAATTTGCTTAAAAAGCATTGAGTGGCTCCTTCAGCAAAGTGAGGGCTGATGCCAGAACATGCTGTTCACATGAAGTCCTTGCCTTTGGAGTAGCAAGCTCCAGAGGCTCGAGTGAGCTGGGAAGTCTCGAGCCTTCCCCTCGGTCCCTGGCAGCCTGCTTGGGCTGTGCGTGCTTTCCCAGCTCGAGGAGCGATGAGCCTCTTCTCCACACTCCAGATGTTTCCAGCCCTGCAGAGCCGTCAGTGTCTAAAGCAAGCTGCCGGGCACCGGCGCTTCGGGTGACATTCTCCCGTGGGTTCTCTTTAACGGGCTTGGCTTCGCTGTGGGAAATGCCGAGGAGACCGTGTTTTTGTTTCCTCTCTCACACGATACAGAAATGGTAATCTGTGTTACATCTGGGGCTGCCGGCAGACAAGCGAGAGCAGGGGGAATGGGGTGGTGGGCAAGTCGGCTGCAGGAGGAGATGCAGCCCCCCCGCCCCCCCCGACAGCACTCGTGCGGGTGTGACAGGGCGGTTCAGGGTGCCAAGGAGTCTGCAGAAGCCTTTTCAGGGATGCGGGGCTCTTTCCCCCTTGGAGCATTTCTGGTTCTGTCTGGGTTTTCTGGAAGCAGTTAGAAGAAACAGCTGGATGTTGGAGGGAAAATGTCCGAGGTGCTTAACGTCTTCATAAAGCCGGTTCACATTTAGAGAAAGGATTTGTTAGAGCCGATTCTCCCCCAAACCAGCTCTCTTCTCTCTGCGCAAAGGCTTTCCTGAAACTTCCCAAGGTTTGTAGGGCGGATTTAAACAAGCGAGAGGTCATAAAGTGCTGCCGTGTTTAAACAGAAGCATCTAGGGCCCAGGCATCCGATTAGGGATGGGTGTTGAGTGCCACTTGCAAAGCGTGTAGCCGGCCTGCCTTAAATAATCTAACTAGGCCCAAACCGTCCCGAAGAGGTTTCTAGGATTAGATCACAGCCTGGCAAAAGCAGAGAAAGTCTGGAAAAGTCCAAGGAGGATTTAAAAAAAAAAAATTTTTTTTTTCTCTTTGGTTTCAAATGTATCAGATGAAGCGACTGTTGCTAGCTTTGGGGCAATGAGACATTTCAACCACTCGTATCGTTAAATGACAATCAGCTGGAGGAATTTTGATTTGCAACTGGCTCCGAAGAACGTTCTTGAGGATATTTTGAAAGCATCACCAAGAGCCAATTACTGCCATTGTTCCTTAAGGAAGGAAGGATTTGTTTCAGTCCAAACTGCAGGGCGCTCAGCAGGGACCTGGCAGATGGAAAAGGGCCTAACCAAGTGTCTTCGTCAGCTCGGGCTTCTCTGACAAAACACCGTAGACTGGGTTGCTCGAGCAAGAGAAGTTGCTTTCTCACAGTTCTGGAGGCTGGCTGGCAAGTCCCCCGTGGAGGGGCCAGATGATTCCATCCCTGGCTTGCAGATGTGATCTTCTTGCAGGCTAGAGAGAGAAGCTCTTTCTCTCTGTGTCTCTTCTCATAAGGGCACTAATCCCATGGTGAGGATTCCCGCCCTGGATGACCTGATGATGTCCTCAAGGCCCCATCTCCAAATATTATCACACTGGGGGTTAGGACTTCAACATAGGAGTTCGGGGGTGGGGGCGGGGGGCACACCTCATTCCATAGAGCCACGTGGCCTCTGGGGACCCTCACAACATTGAACAAACCAAGACACACACGCCTCCCCCAGTGTTGTCGGTTAGAAATGCTTGAGCATGAAGAAGCACGAAGGCAGAAAATACACTCATCGTCTGTGTGGGTCACACTGTCGCGCAGAAGGCCCTGCTTCACACGTGGCTCCGTGTGCTGCAAGCCAGGCAACGCTGACACAGGCAGGCCTGGGACCCACAAACAGTGCCAAAGGACAAGCCCGCCGTTGACGGTATTTTCCCCTCAACATCTATTCAGTAAAAGATGGGCTTGGTCCTTTGGAGCCCGGTGTTGGAAATAAACTTGGCCGAACAGGTAAGCTCTTAAGAGGCCAGCGAATGCCAGGTGATTCAGTGTGTGGGATCTCAGCCTCTCACTGGGCCATATTTTCAAAAGAGAAGACAGCTAATGGGAGTAAGTTCCTTACATTAAACATATACTTAGAGTTAACAGCACCAAACCACTTAAGTTGGCAGCGGACCAATTATTAATTAGATGAATGGCCTTTTATAAATCCCTCGGTGGCCTCCAGACAACTGATGGGTTTATGGTCCATGCATTAGGGAACGTGGTTCCTCTGTGGTTATAATTATCAGCAGTTGCTGACCGTTGGAGGGTCATCCCACCAAAAACAGCGGCCCTGTGGACACGCTGTCTTGTGCCACCACATGGGTGATGGGAGAAAGCAGAAATGGGAGAGCAGGGTTCCTTTTATTGCCCTTCCTAGCTGTTTGATTGTGGCAAAGCCCCTGCAAGTGTCTCCTTAGTTTTCTCGTCTGGATGCGTGTGTAATTGATCCCTCTAGTTCTCACCTGTCATGGGACCCAGGCCTGGACCATCAGAGCCGTGCGTCTCTCTACCTCCGGCCCTTGGTTCCATCCAATCAGAAGCAAAGCAGCTCAACTCACCAGAGGCACGTAAACAACTATGGTTCCCGGGGAGCAGGTCTGACTGTGTTTTACTCTGGTCCCCGACTTTGTTCCTGTCTGGGGACGTTTATAAGTCGAAAGTTTTGGAAGTTGGTAAGTTTCTGTAACTCTTTAAAAAATATTTAGAAACCGGGAGAAGGATGTCATTGTTTTTATGACACAAAGAGTTGCTCAAGATCTTGGCTGGCGGGGGGGGGGGGGGGGGGGGCGAGGAAGCCAGATTTAATGGGGACCCCCATGGGCATGCATGAGTCCAGTCTAACCACCGTTTTCATCTATGACATGTCCCACCGACAGTGGGTAGGAGGGCATTGTCTCCCCTGAGTCATTCAGAGTCCAGGTTCTTTCCATCTGGTGGTCCTCTCATCCCCTGCACCTGTTGAATCCCCCCCCCCCATTATTTGCATTCTGACAGCAAGCAGAGGCAAGAGAAAACATGGAGCACAGTGCTGAGGTTTGATGCAACTGGCCCAACAGCAATGCACATCAATTCTGCCCATTTCCCATTGGCCAGAACTCAGTCACATGGCCACCCTCCCTGCAAGGGAAGCTGGGAAATGTAGTCTACCTGGGTGCCCAGGAGGCAAGGGGAAAAAGGTAGGTAGACAGCAGCCGGCTAGCCTCTGCCTTGCCCCAGTGACACAATTCCAAGTTGGGGGTTCAGCTGACATGTTTTATTTTTGTGAATGTGGATATCACAGGCGTGCTTTCTTTTTTTTTGGAGGGGGAGACTGAGAATTCGAAAGAAAACGACAAAAACTCAAAGCCAACCATTTCTCAGACTTTCTGGCTCCAAGAGAGCTAAAATATTTAGATGGCAGAGGTTTCTTTGTTCACACTGAATGTCGCATTTGTCCTAAGTGACGTATTTGTCATTGGGTGGTGGGGTTGAAGGGTGCCCATGCTGCTCTTGTCGAAACTGGATTTTCCTTTTATTATCTGTCCCGTTGTTTATTCCCACTGTCTTGAAACCTATCTCTCCAAAAAGCTGGAGTTTCAGATCCGTCATCCAGTCAGTCATCTTAAGGCTCCACGCTAGTTCGATGGGTGACATTATGTGTGTTCATGAGAAAATCATTTCAAGGGCTACAAATGAGTCCTTTAGTAATACCCAGGAGTCATAGTGTCTGTGACATAATGAACCTTCCTAAATTACAACCTACACTAATTAGATCTCTTACTGCTACATTCCAGGCCCTGAAACAATTTGCTTAAAGTGATAGTTACCTCTAATGAAAAGATACATAACGGAAAATGTCAGCAACCTTTTAAATCCTCCGTGACTTATCACGAGGACTGTCTCGTGCAAAGTGCTCATGGTGGCACAACATCTTTTGTCACCCTTTCCCCCTAAATTAGGAGGGTATTTTATGATCCTTTGGAAACAGAATTCCCTCGGGTAGTAAGAAGATGAGGTAAGGGCTCGCTGTCTCCTTCAGCCCTTTTTAGCCTGCCCCATCCCAGGATTCACTGTGGCAGAGACACTCCCAGCATCTTGCCTGGAAAGATCCATGGTTATCAGCTACTTGTCAAGTGGGCTTTCCTTGAATGCCAGGGTTCCTGGCCACCTGGCAGGGGTCAGGGTCCGTGGGTCTCCCTGGGTCTTTCCCAAGGGGGGCTATTTCACAGCCATCTCTCTGATGAGGTTGGGAGGGTTGTGCCAGTCACGGAGGCTGTTGGAAAATGGGGTTGGTGAGGGCTGGCAGTGTTCGCTACCAGGTCAGGCGTGCCACAGGCAAAGGTCAGGATCATTTGAGGAGGCCTCCAAAAGGCACCATCTGCAAATATGTGGGCAGGATGCAGAGAAACGCAAGGCATGTCAGCGGAGCTGGGGTACCTCTCGGCCCAAAGGGACAAGGGGAGGAAGCAGTTATCAGAATCCAGATGAGAGAATCGTATAGGAAGGGCCTTCTTGAGTCACCTGCTGAGGCCCGCAGCACGTCTCAGGTGCCCCACAGGGAGGGAGCTAGAGAATAAATGCCCCAACTCATTTTCCTCCTTTCCTTTTCTCTCTGCCTCCCTTTCTCTAGTCCCTAACTGGGCTCCCTGCTGCCCCCAGTCTCCTGTAAGCTGGGGGTTAGAGGGAGAGATGAGCGGGGAGGGCGTGGGGCCTCTTTGATCCAGACTATTTGGATCAGGCTTCTGGGCCACAGAGTAGGGAGAGGAGGGTGGGGAGCAGCTTTGAGGGAATGGGGCACACAGGTGCCATCTTCCCTGCCAGCCATGGCTCCATGTCCGCCTTTGTCCTCGAGGGCCCTGAGCTGTGTGGGTAGGAACCAGTACGGTGGTCAACCTGGGGTCTCACCCTTGGCTTTGCTCCTTCTGGGGATTGATGGCTGCCCGTCAGGAACATCTGAGGACACTACAGTGATGCTCCTTTGCCAGAAAACAGCCAGAAGGTGAGGCTTCCTTGAGTTTAAGGGCCCACCTTACAGCCTGAAGGGGTGTCCCCGTGAGAATGAAGGAGTTCCATCAGAAAAATCAGTGACCAACCACACCCGCTTAGAAAATGGGGTCTCTCCGCCACACTCCTCATTCTTGAAAAAAATCTGGAACCGAAAGGGACTCAGTTGTTGCTTGACTCTTCTGGCTTCCAGAAAGCTTGTTTAGAAGTCCCCAGGGAGGTGCCCGGCATGCTGGAAGTACTGAGAAGTTGTCGCGGAATCTGAGCAGCAGGGCCTAACAGCCGGTCCTCGGAGTTTGGGGTTCTTATTAAAACCTTCCTTGATACAAGCATTCCTTGCAAAAGAACAGAATCCATTTTATAACTAAAAACGTGTGTTTGCCTTCGGGCCTGAGTGTCAATAATAATTCTGATAATAGCATTAGCCCCTTTTAATGCATTATTATAATTTATTTCTGTTTTCCCATTGGATCCTCAGAGCAGCTCCACGGACCAGTTAGAGATGAGGAGACAAGCCCGGAGAGCTGCAGGCACTGGGTCAAGGCAGCACGTCTTCCTGCCACTGAAGCTGGTGCGCTTCCTCCTCCTCCTTCCCTGCTTTGCAGGGCCTGCTGTGGGACAGAAACATCCAGAAGTCTAGGAGAGTATTTTTTTTTAAAGATTTTATTTATTTATTCGACAGAGAGAGAGACAGCCAGCGAGAGAGGAAACACAAGCAGGGGGAGTGGGAGAGGAAGAAGCAGGCTCATAGCGGAAGAGCCTGATGTGGGGCTCGATCCCAGAACGCCGGGATCACACCCTGAGCCAAAGGCAGACGCTTAATGACTGAGCCACCCAGATGCCCCCTAGGATAGTATTTTTGCTCTCAAGGAGCTAAAGGTCTAGTTGAAGAGATAGGCAAGGAGGAGTTGTACGTGCTGTAGGATTCGGATGCCTCTGTGTGTGTGTGTGTGTGTGTGTGTGAGAGAGAGAGAGAGTGTGTTTGTGAATGTGTGTATGAGAGAGTGTGTGTATGAGAGTATATGAGTGTGTGTGTGTGTGTGTATGAGAGTGTGTATGAGAGTACGTGTGTGAGTGTGTTTTTGAGTGTGTGTCTGTATGAAAGTATGTATGAGAGTGTGTATGTATGAGAGTGTGTGTGAGTGTGTCTGTATGAGAATATGTGCATGTGTGTATGAGTGTGTGTGTGTGTGTGTGTGTGTGTGTGTGTGTAGGGGTCAGGCTGCCCCCAGTGCTCCAGCTGTCCCCTCTTTTGCTCCCACTGGGGACTCCAGTCAAGGTTCAAGGTCCCAGGGGAGAGTCCTACTGGGTGAGCTGGGGCCATATGCACAGCCGCTGGCAGGGGAGGGAGGGGCCTCCCGATAGACCCACCAGCACTGCGCTGTGGGGGAGGAGTAATGGGCACAAAGGAGAACACATTGTATTATTAAAAGAAGATGGAAGGTATTCTGGGAGGTTGAAAAATCAAGATCCACTAGACAAGACATTGTCCTACCCCCACAAAGTGACTAGAATGGGTGATACCATCGCCATGATGGATGAAGGGAAGCCGCAGCCTGGAGAGGGAGGCAAGTTGCCCAGGTAACAGAGCATCTGACTCACTCTTGTGCCACCATGGGCCCCAGCCTCACTGGCCTTCAGGTCACGCAGCCTGTGCGTGCCTGCTTAGGCCACCCGAGGCCTGTCCAGCAAGGGAGGACCTGGGTTGAGGCCAGGACAGGATGGAGGCAGAGTGAGCCATGGGTCAGGGCAGGGAGAAGGAGCCTTTTTCTAGTATCTTCTCACCAGGGATGGGAAGGCACCAACTCTCACCTGGAAAGCACCGGCCTCGGCCCAGCCATGCCACCTGCCGTGGCTCTTTCTTGCTGGAGAAAGGGCCTGGAGCACGTAGGTGGTGGGACAGCAGTAGCAACTTCTTATTCTTTCTCCTAGCTCCCAGGGTGGGTCAGAGGCCAGGAGACTTTTGTTCTAATCCCCGTTCTGCTGCTTTCCAGCTGTAACCTTGCGTAAGTCGCACGGCTCCTTGGATCTCATTTGTGCAACTGGAAAGTTGCATTAAAACACCAGTAAGTAAAATACCATTAATGTTAATGAAAAACAGTATACTAAGTGTTCGTGGCAGGTGACAGCCACTTGTCCACCCAACACTTGAGCCCCCCGGGAGGCAACAGCCCATCCAGGGACTATATTTTCAGCCCTCCTGGTGTATGGAGTTGGGGGGAGGATATCTATGTTCCAATAAAACTTTATTTGCAAAAAACAGGTGGTGGGCTGAATTTGGCCCATGGGCCAGAGTCAGTCTCTAGTATAAAGGCCCATATAGTCTTTTTCTAAATTTACCAGCTAGGAGCTTTTACTAATCACCTGCTAAGTACCGTTCACTANNNTGCATCTGCTGTGTGCAGGAATGAGGCAAGGTTCTGGATTTTTCTCTTAAATTCTTCCAGCCAACATCCACTGAACCCCTCTTGCGTACCAGATGCTAAGTGCCTCTGGAATTTGGCTGTGAGCAGGAGAGGCCCCGGCTCTGCCTGCGAAATTAGACTCCAGTGGATGTGGCTGATACGGGGAAACCCAGGTGCTAAGGAAGCAGGTAGGGAGGACATCTAATTGGGGGGGGGGAGGGGAGCTTCTCAGAGGGAGTGACACACAGCACAAGGCGACTGCTGCCTTCACCCGTCTTCCAAGATACGTCCTCTGCCCCGGGCACACCGCCTCCTGCCCTTCGAGACCAGAAGCAGAAGACTGAAACCCTAGGAGATGGTCTAGCCACAGGATGGAAGGATCCTGAATCCTCGGGTCATCACAGGGAGAAAAACTGCCTATAGACTAGAAACACCTGCCTTGAATTGTCATAGGAGTGCGAAATAAATCTCGGGGTATCACGATGCTGAAATTGTAGGGCTTCCTTATGACCACATGTAGCGCTCTCCTCATTAAGAGAATGCCTGGTGCACACCATCTCATTTAAGCTTCTCAGAAATCCTGTGGAATACCCCAGTTTTCCAGAGGAGGAAAGCTGAGTCTCAGAGAGGTTAAGTGGCTTGTCTGAGGTCACACAGCGAGTACATGGAAATAGCCCGAAGTCTACCCCAGAGAAGTCTGTCTCCAATGCTCATGCTTCTGAGCACTGTCTATGGTTCTGATTTCGACAGATACATAACCCAGCCCTCCTGTCCTGTCCCCGCAGCTGAGCCCGGAAGAAGCAGGGGACCGTCCCGTCCTGGGATCTGTATTAATGGGATGAGACAGGATTTCCCCAGGGCAGGGACCTAAGGTCAGAGGCCAGACAGAAAAGGGCAGTCCCTCTGCCTTGGGGAGAGGCAGGTTTTCCAGGAGTTTGGAGACTGCTGCCTGCAGCCCTGGGCCGAGCGGCGTGCCCCAGACCCTGAGTTCCTCCTAGAGCGTGGGAGAGAGGGGCAGGCAAGTGGGAGCACCCCCGAGATCCCTTCTCAGTTCCTGCTCCCTTGAAAATGTTTTCCTTCACAGGCCAGTGAGGTACCCCTCTCTTTGTAGCCAACATGTCCAAGGCTGACAGGCTAAAACTGCTCGCTTGCTTTTAAGTGTCAGGAGACGTAAATAGTTTTAGTCTTCAGTGCTTTCTGATTGAATCTCCTTTTGAAGTAATGATAGCTATAATTTAAAGCAACAGTTACCATATTTTCCTTGCTGGCTGGCCGTCTTTGAAGCACTAAGTATAAATCTGCTTAAAATCTTAAAATAGCTATAGCCCTGTCTCAGTATTCTACCAGGAGCCAGGGAGATTCGGCCTCTAATTGCCATCATCTGTAACTAATAGCAGCGGCACAGCGGGCTCGTGACAAGGTGGCTGGTAGAATGGCTCTGACCTGCACAGGAAGGTGGAGGCAGAGACATGGTCTCCCTCGGGGACCCTTGACTTTGGTTGGAGCTCGGAAGAAACCCGCCCTGAAATTAGGACCAAATGGGCTCTGGGCTGTGAGGGGATTTTTCAGGACTGTCTTTTCCAGGCCTCTCCAGGAGCCTGGGACGGAAACGAGCAGGGCTTCCTTTGCCAAAGGGAACTCAGAATGTTCCAGGGTGGGCAAGGACGTGGTCCCAGCTGACGGAATTCCCAGGGGCCACATCCATTCCCTGGGGGAAGGCGTGCCATCCTTATTCTTCATGAGAAGTAGGACGGCTGCAGAGAGATTTCCAGGGTGGCTCGTCACCAACGGGGCATAATACACCACCCTTTCTGCCACACTTGGGCCAACACATTTAGAATATCACTTCACTCTTAAATTGGCCACTGCAATTTTCCTTTGTTCACAAATATGAATTGATTCGACAAATACTGACCGCATCCCTGCTGCATGCAGGGCAGTGAGCAAAACAGTTGGCAACCCCAGCGTTCACAGGGTTTACGGGAAGCACTGTTGAGATAAGGAAGAGAAGGGGGTAAGGGCTAGGGAGCAAAATTGAGGAAGGGAAGAAGGGGGTACTGATGTTGCACTTTTGAATAGGCTTGTCACCAAGAAGGTGGCATTAAGTGACATTTCTATCTTTGTGAAAACTTTTCAATGAATGGTGTAATAATAGGCATTTAGGAATTCAGGTTTTTTTAAAGATTTTATTGATTTATTTGAGAGAGGGAGAGAGAGAGTGCAGAGGGAGAGGGAGAAGCAGACTCCTCGTTGAGCAGGGAGCCCAGCTCGGGGCTCGATCCCAGGATCCTGGGATCATGACCTGAGTGAAGGTAGATGCTTAACCAATGGAGCCACCCAGGCGCCCCATATCTAACGGACTCTAAAGAATCCTGGTGGGAAATGTTCTAGAAAGTTGACAACTGCCAGGACTCTGGGTGATTTTAACTTTTGCTTTACTGTGCAGGCATATTGCGAATGCCTTATGATAAACATGCATACGTTTTGGGACAAAGTGGCAATTGAGTTTGGCCATTCCCCCCCCTAAATTAACTGTAGAATTCTCATATGGCCCTGCAATTCCACTCCTGGGTATCTACCCAAAAGAACTGGAGCTAAATATTCAAACGAAAACTTGTCCAGAAACACTCACAGCAGCATTCACAATAGCTACAAGGTAGGAACACCTCGAATGTCCCCCAGCGGATGGATGAATTAGCAACTTGTGGTATATCCATGCCGCGGAACATTATTGGCCACAAAAAGGAACGAAGTGCCGACACGCACTAGGACAAAGATGGACCTTGAAAACAGTGTGCTCAGTGAAGGAAGACCGATGCAAAAAGCCATATCGTGTAGGATTCCTTTTATAGAGACGTCCAGAGCAGTCAAATCCATACAGACAGAAAGTGGACCTAGGGTCAGGGGAGAGGGCTTCATGACTATAGGGTTTTTTTGGGCGGTGGGGGGAATATTCTGGAACCTAATTGTGGCAATGACTGTATAACACTGTGAATGTTCCAGAATCACTGAATTGTGCTCTTTAGACTGGGTAAAATGGGAAGTTTTATGTTATATGTATTTTTCTATAATAAAGAAGAAACGGTTGTCGGGAGTTACTGGAAAAACTCGGTTGGCTATATATGCCTATGAGAGGCCTGAGGTTTTTGTGACCTCAGGTGACCGAGGCATTCAGGGCCGCGGGACCTGGCAAAGGCGCCACTAAAAACCTCATTTCTTCTAGTAATTTACCGAGCACCTTCTAGAGGCGAGGCAGTGAGGCCAGGGGAGCGGGCAAGGCAGGCCTCCGGCAAGAGGCCTCCGCCAAGAGGGCCGTGAGGTAGTTGAGGGGGCAGAAGTGAGGCCTGGGGGTGAAGCTATTTGTGTGAGGCTGAGCTGCGACTCTAGCTACTTCCACCCTAGCCCTGACACGCTTCTCGGGGCTGAGTCTATAGAGCTCAGAGGAGAGGCCAGACAGACGCTCTGGGAGGCCCCCCCCAATGCACGATGGGGGTTAGCGGCGAAACGAGCTGGGTGGCTCTGGAGCCCATTAAGGGATTAACAATTTTCCACAGATGATCCACAGAAAGGGCAGTCTGGACACAAATAACTGAGAAAGAGCCTGCTTTCCTAAAACCTGGGCATTCCAGGCTCCCTCAGCAGTTCTCAGGCTCTTGAGGATGGCCGAAGTGAGGGTGTTTTTCCGTGGAGGGTAAGGGAAAAGAGGGGCCATTTTCTAGCACCGTGTGCAGGGGGCATGCCCTGTCTTCACACCTGTCTCCTCGCCCTGACCTCCCTCAGAACCCAGAAACCAGCCCCAGGTGCACCCCTGGGACTCAGCCCGTGCCCCATGACTCATGAGAACTTTCTGGGTCATGCTTTAGAGCTGAGTGGTTTTGTGCCAAAATATAATAGACACGCAAGCAGCCCAAGGGGCCTCATCTGCTTCTGTCATGGTTTCTCCAGTGAGAAAAGGCAAAGGCCTGCCCCAGTCCAAGGCCCACAGATGTGGACAGCTGCCTGCACAGCCGTGGCTTGGTGGCCACTCCAGCCCCAGGAGAAGTTGCCTTGCCCCCAAGCACAACAGGGTGAAGCCCGCCCAGCCCGCCCAGGCGGACCCCTGTGTCGACATGTGTTTCATCTTGTGCCCCCCCCACCCCACGCCCATCTGTGCCCTTGACCGCATCTAGCCAAACCTGACCACACTGTCCTGGACCAGCTCCTGTCCTTTCCCACCTCCAGGCCCCTGTACTTCCTGTTCCCTCCCCTGGGCACCCCCTGCCCCCCTGCCAATCCCCAAAGCACCACCTGTTGTAATCCTAGCCGTCCTTCGCGTCTCATCTCAAATACCACCTCTTCCATGAGCCCTTCCTCCCTGGGTGAGTCCTGGCCTTGGGGCTCTTCTCAGGGGCCTGTGGCAGAGCCGTCTGCCAGGTGTGGGCCTCATTGGTGTGACTCCCTGACCTTAGAAGAGTCCAATAGAGCCCCGTGGTTTAGAGCACGACTTAAGAGTAGTACGCACAGCTGGGGTTCAGTCTGGCCTCAAGCTGGGCAGACCCCTTTACCTCTCTGCACCTCCATGGTCCCATTTGTGACATGGAGATCGTCATCATCGTCATGCAGTTGACCCTTGAACACGGCTTTGAACTGTGCGGGTCCACTTACATGTGGATTTTTCCTGATACAGACAGTACAAGACTGTACGTGTATTTTCTCTTCCTTATGATTTTCTTTTTTTTAAAATTAAAGATTTTTTATTTGTTTTTGTGAGAAAGAGAGAGGGAAAGAGAGAGAGAGCACAGGAGCAGGGGGAAGAGGCAGAAGGAGAAGCAGACTCCCCAAGGAGCAGGGAGCCTGACGCAGGACTCGATCCCAAGACCCTGGGATCATGACCTGAGCCGAAGGCAGACGCTTAACCGACTGAGCCACCCAGATGCCCTCCTTATGACTTTCTTGATGACGTTTTCTGTTCTCTATCTTCCTTTATAAGAAGACAGTAGAGAATACATGTCACAGGTGAAATTCCTGTTACCGACTGACAGCGGTAAGGCTTCAGTCAACAGCAGGCTATTAGTAGTGACGTTCCTGGGAAGTCAGACTCATACTTGAATTTTCAACTGTGCGGGGGGGGGGTGGCAGCGCCCCTAACCTTCCGTGTTGTTCAAGGGTCCACTATACTGTCCTACGACACAGACTCCCTCTGAGGATTACATAAGATGTATGCAAAGCAGGGCCAGGAACGGGGGTGGGAACAAGGAACTTTCTAGGGTGCAAAATTTCTGGAGGCACTCATGGCATCATGAAGGTGCCTGGGAGAGACCGCAGGGTGCATGGAACAAACATTCGGAAGCACGTGCATGGAGTACTTCAGGATTCATGCACCTGCGTTGTGTGTGCGAGTCCGGGGTCTATGTACGCGTGTATATAGTATATAAGCACATATACATGTGTGTATATGTCCATTTATAGGTGCATAAAGGTGCCTAGAAACACACAGTATCAGTGGTTTCAGAATCGGAATGGAGCTATTTTGCCATTGTGCTCTTCAGTATTGTTTGAAGTTTTTACACATTTTTACTCCCCTTGCAATTAAAAATAACACGTTCAGGACACCTGGGTGCCTCAGTGTAAGCATCTGCCTTCAGCTCGGGTCATGATCCCAGGGTCCTAGGATGGAGCCCCAAGTCGGGCTCCCTGCTCAGCTGAGAGTCTGTTCCTCTCTCCCCTCTGCCAGCCCCCCAGTTGCGCGCTCTCTCTCGCGCTCACTCTCTCTCTCTCAAATAAATAAATAAAATCTTCAAAAAAGGTAACACATTAAAAAATCCAGTCAAGCAACTGACTCAGGATGGACTTTGTGCTCCATCGTTTACTTGCTGTGTGACCTTGGCAAGGTGTCTGTGCCTCTCTGAGTCAGCCTCACCGTAAAGAGGGAACGATCATGGTTTAATTACCTCACAGGGTATTATGCGGTTTAAACAAAAACACACCCTGTCTTTCCAGGCTATAAGTTTTTCTCGTCGGGGTCCAGAGGTTGGAGGTGCTCAGCAAATTACTTGTTGAAATGCAATCTTATTTCCTTTTGGTGTGTGTTCAAAAATGTCCATAATAAAAAGTTTTCCAGCTCTCTCCAGGTCTTCTGAAGCAGGGTGGAGAACGATGGTAGGGTACAGAGGGACGAGGCCCAGCGAAGGCAGACACATCATGGTAAGCCTTTTGGGGGCTGAGGGCCTCAAACTGTTGACCATCTCTCGGGGTGAGAGAGGACTCTACCAAAAAATGCAGATGGGGGGGTTGTGGCTAGGAGCGGAGGAAATGTGATGAGCAAAGATTTCATGGTGAGACTGATGGGTGGCAATGAGTAATGGCTCCATACTCCACCATGGCGGCGGGCTTGGCCTGGACGAGATAGGAGCTACGAACGGGACTAGGGGAGGCCAAGATAGCCCTGGTCGCGGGGTCTGTGAAGGGAGGTGGCGCCACGCAAGGGGGAGGCACCAAGCTTTCGCAGCCACAGCACCCAGACCGCAAATCCTCTTGCTTCCATGTACTGCATGGGAGGCTTTAGGCAAGTTGCTTACCCTCTCTGTGCTTCAAGGTCCCCATCTTCAAAATGGGAAGAGCATCAGAGCAAAGCAAGTGCTTCGCAAATGTCATGCACAGCGATGGTGACAGTGATGATACTGTTTGAGCTGGCGAAGGACAGAAGCTCATCTGTGCTTTGAGAAATCCCTCTGATCACAGTGCGCAGGATGAATTATGGCGGAATCAGGGCAGGGAGGTGCTTAAGGGACAAGAGGCCTGCTTGGTCATAAGGGAAAGGAGCGCGGTGGGAAGAGACAACAAACAGAGAGAAAATAGAGTGAACTTGGTAACTGACTAGGTGCAAGGGCCAAGGCGATGGGGGTGGGGGAGGGGGAAGGTGTAGTTAGGAGTCCTGGGAGGGAAGACACAGTTCTGGGCCCTGGGAGAAGATTGCTGTTGGTATAGATAAGTGTTCTGGAATGCAGTTGGGTTGGGCATGTTGAGTTTGAGGGACCCTGGGAATTCAGGTTGGAATCTTGAAGAGATTTGGGTGTGGCCCTGGTTAAAGGTAAGTGATACAAGCATGCCTGTCACCTTTGAAATGGGTTCCTGATTTGGACATCCTGAAGTCTTAGAACTGGTTGTTAAGATGTACTGTCGCAAGGACACCACAGCTGCTTTTTCCTCAAGATAATACAAGGAATTGTGCTTGCCTCTTACAAGTAAGAGTAATATTTCCCCAAATATAGTCCACCTTTGGGTGTTCTATGAAAAGAATAGTTTGTGGTCACATAAATTTAGGAGGCATTCAGTTAAACGAACAAAAAAGTTAATGTTTCTTTATGCAGGACTTATCAGTGCCTCTAATGTGCTGATAGGTTTTGTGTACTCCGGAGAAAAACATGGAATATAATATTTCTCAAACTTATCTTTCTGCAGAGCTATTTATTTATGTGGCCAGGTACTCAGCCCGGAAAGCTAAGGTATCTGGACTGGGACGGTGGGTGGCAGAGGCCTCCAGGTTATCATCTTAGAGCAGAGTTTCACAGACTTTACTGTGCATGTGTTAATGTGGAGTTTGCGTGTCTAAGAAGCTCCCAGGTGATGCGAACAACGCTGGCTCACAGACCACATGTTGAGAAGGAAGGTCTTAGAGGACCACCTTCTTCCATTGGCCAACGGCCATGGAGAACACTGTGAGCATTCAGACCAGCTTATCACCGCCATTACTAGTGGTCTCCCCCACCCACCCTGTCCCACCACCGGATCTCATCCCTATAGACAGAACCCTAGCTTCTCACAGGTTACACCTGCCTTCCTGTCCGGAGCATGGAAGGGGTCAGGGAAGAGCGGCAGTCCAAAAGGGCAATCAATAGGAAGGAAAAGGGCCGTGTGACTCACTGTCCACATCTGAATGAGCGGTCCCTGAAACGACACGCGGACTGTCCCCAGACCCCGTGGAGGAGCAGCATATGGGCAGGTGCCGCTGGGACCCCAGGTTGGTGTCAGAGCGGGGTAGCTGGGGATGATCTGCGAGGTCTGCCTAGAGGGGTGTACGTGTGTGTGCACGCGCGGTGGGGTGCGGGTGCGTGAAATACTGCTTTCAAAATGGCCAAATCATCTTAATTAGATTGAACAGTCCTCCGATCCCTTATTTAGAATGGAATGTGGAGCCCAAGCCTGTTTCCCTTGAACGTGGGGACGGAGGGAACGAAAATAAACTTTGGTTTGACTGCGGCCGAGGAGCCAAGGGAGGAGTCTGGGTTTCAAGCGGTGGTTGCCATTGCCCGGGAGAATGAAGGCTCCCGGGGATGCCCACGCCTCCGCCAGGACACCTGTCCTGCACCCTGGCGTCTAAGACCCGCTTCTGAGCCTCTGAAAGGCCCTTCGCCGAAAGGCCTAACTTTTTCAGAGTCTAGGTCTGGGCTGATGGGGCCCCAGGTTTGAATCCCAGCTCTGCCATTTCCCAGGTCTGGGACCTACAGGTGCTCAATACATGGTGGATTTTTTTTTTTTTTTGGGGGGAGGCTTATTCAAGGGTCTGATGAGTAAGAATGAATGTGCTTTTTTTCAAACGTGTTTGTTTTAGGGGCATGAGAGCTTTCTGATACTTAACCGTTGAGAGCAGAGCTTTTGTTGGCTTCTTAAAATGCCCTGAGGGGGTAGGGAGGGACGTTTCCAGAGGCTGAGACATGTCGAGGGCTGCATGCCCAGTGGACACTGGGACAATACTAAATTACGGGTTGACATCCCTGGAGTCCTGAGTATGAGGAAAGTGATTTCTTAATGAACAGTGCCTTGGGGACAAAATTCCTCTAGAACCAGCATGTCGAAGCAGGAAATGGGAAACCTAAAATGTCCCACATCTTGAGGTGGACTGGCCTCTGTTGGCCCCTGAGGCCATCTTGCTCTGGCCTCACATGGCAGGGGGTGACAAGGCTCCACCGTGGGAAAAGTGGAGAGTCCTTTCACTGTGTCCCAGGGAGACAAGGGACTCTGGCCTCCCCTGGGAAGGCGCTTGCCCTCCTGCCCTCTCTAATGCTCCATCCAGGGGACGAAGGCCTGGTGAGCAGATATCGACACCTGGGGGAGGACTGACGGACAGCCTGCTTGTGACATGGTAGGCTAATAGCTCCTGAGAACAACGACCTGCTTGCTGGGTCTTTAATCCAACACTGAATTCTTCCCACATGCTCCAAACTAGAGAACAGTTTGTGGGTGAGCCCAACTGAGGGCCCAGAGCAGGGACATGGCCTATGGTTGTCATGCATCAAGGTGGGGTCCGAACTCAGCTCCGTGGGACCCCAGAACCCTGGTGCCTTTCACCGTGCCACCGTGGGAGTCCCTCTTTACTTGTCTCTGTGTCTGAGTCTGGCAGCTCAGTGTCCTCGGCTCCTCCTAACCAAAGGAGGGCTCCTCCCTCCCCTGCCCTGCTCCCAAACTCACCCAGAAACCCTGCCTCTTCCGGCACCTCCGACATTACTCAGTTTACACCTCATGCTGCTTCCTGTGACATTTCCCAATCCCCCTGGGATAAACCGGGTGACTTTTTAAATGTCTCTTGATACAGTTGGTTCTCTGGGTAACACTGAGTACATTGTTCCTCTCCCCTCTGGTGAAAGCCAGTGGCATCTGGCTTCTGGACTTATCTCCTAGGCTTGCTGAAGGATCATTGTATTTCCTCTTCTCGTGAAAACATCTGACCCTCCTAGTGGCTTAGATAACAGGTGGTCCCCAGTGGCTGCTTTCTCCAGGGTGCTTCTAGTCCCCAAGGGGGAAGGGCCTTGTACTGGCTCAGTGCTATGAAAGGGCTCCTAAGTCTCAAAGTACTCTAGGGAGAGAGGTGACTTTTTCTGTTTGCTCTTGTTAACAAAAGACCTGTAGGTCGTAGAGTAGAAAGGAAGGGCTGGAAAGTGAAATGTGGTAACATGGGCTAGGGATTGCTTGTTGCCTGGCCAATACCCGTTCTCTCCTGCTTCCTCACCCAAAGAACCCTAATTGCTGAAGGCAATACTGTGGCCAGCTATAAGACTATTTTCCTCAACTTCTCTTCTATAGGTGACTGAATGCTGGCCAGTGAGATGTAAGTAGAAGTTGTTGAGAGATTCTTCTGGAATGTCTTCATTAAAGAATGATCCCGGACGAGCCCCCCCCCCTCCTTTTTTTTTTTTTTTTTTTTTGCCCTTACTTCCTTCTTCCTGGGACACAGATGTGATGGCAGGAGCATTGGATCCACTTTAGGTCATGAGGTGACTGTGGGGATGGAAACAACATGCCCCGAATGGAAGGACACAATGGCGGGAGGAGCCTGGGTTCCTGATCGTCACGGAGCCACTGTGCCAACCCTGGGCTGCTTACCTCTAGATTTCTGTCGTGCATATAGGAATAGCCCAGTATATATTTCTGTTATTTGGGGTTTTCTATTACACGCAGTTGGATCTAATCCTTATTGATATGTAACACTTAAAAGTAGATGGCATTCCAATAATGTGAACATATGTATGCACAAGGTTATTCGTTGCTGTATTATTTGTAATTGCAAAATATCGGAACCAATCTAAATACCATGAGATTGGCTGAATAATTGTGGCGATGTCCACCCAATGGGGTTCTAGGCAGCTGTAAAAAGGAACGAGGAAGAGATCTAGGACTTACCTGGGGGTGATTTCCAGGACCTGTTGTTCAAGCAGGATGCTACCTTTTGGGGAGGAAAGGAGGGGGAAAAGAAAATATTTGTACAAAGCCCAAAAAACAACTGCTAGAAGGATGAGACAGAAAGGAACGAGACTGGTTAATTCCAGGAAGTGGGTGGGAATGGAGTTGAAAAAAGAAAGGATGGGAGGAAGTAAAGTCTCTCTAATACATATTTTTGGTTTAGTTCTGACTTTGGGAACCATGACAATAATTTCATGCATTTAAAAAAAAAAGGAGTAAAATCATCAAGGTTGGTGGAAAATCTTAAAATGAGATACAAGTGGAAACAAATGAACTGAACGATCTCTCAAATGAAAACAATCAAACCACACTGAAAGGGAGGGTCGGGGAGAGCAGAGCCCAGTGATTTTGGAACTAGGCGGGTTTGGATGAAAGACAAGAGCTCAGTGTGAGTCTTCAGCTCTTGAGAGCTGGCTCCTTTTTTGCAGTTGTGTAGGTTCGTTCTGAAAATACTCTGTATTCTGAGATTGAGGAAATACATTTTGCATACATAGCGGGAGCCAGGTTTCTTGCTGACAGAGAAGGGAGTTGCATGTTTGGAGAGTGGAAGGATCTGATGAGCTCTGCCCTGCCGGGCTGGAATTGGGTGTATCAATTTATATATATACACAATGTAAATTACATATATGCTAGAACATATTTACATATCCATGTGTATATGGTAGCT
Organism: Ursus maritimus; assembly: GCF_017311325.1. Lineage (NCBI taxonomy): Eukaryota > Metazoa > Chordata > Mammalia > Carnivora > Ursidae > Ursus > Ursus maritimus. The sequence goes on from NW_024424341.1 coordinate 11,962,216, forward strand.
ATATGCTTGTATATATGTACTGTATAAATATATAAATATTTTTATGTGTAGATATTTATATTTACATAGATATTACTTGCATAAATATAAATGTAGATATACTCATATAGCTATATAAGTGTAAGATAAATACTTAAATATCACGTGTCTATATCTATCCATCTGTTGATGAGAAAGAGAGAAATATGGTAAAATGTTTACATTTGGGGCATCTGGGTGAAGGGTTTGTGGGAATTCTTGGTACAGTCCTTGCAATTTTTCTGTAAATTTAGAAGTCTGTCAAAATAAAGACATTAAAAGAAAGAAAGTGAAGTGGACGGCTTGTTAGAGTTGATTGTGAGGCTTGAACCCAGTCCGTCCGGCCCCAGTTGGTGTTCTTTCTTGGCCTGCAGCCTCCTTACCATTTAGTGTGAATCTATGGAGGAACTCGGGTTAAGGTCAACGCTGGGCAAATGGGTTTCCCAAACCCTTTTTCATTCACCTACAAGACGGGTCTCTGACGTGGGTGCAGGGAGAGGGAAAAGAGAAGGAGGGGGTGCCTTCTGTGAGGGGATGGCACCTATCTGGGTCCTGGTGGAGTCAAGGGCAGAGCGCTGGCCCAGCCTCTGAGGGCATCTATGTTCTCCCATCTTCCTCCCTTCACCCCCTGCTGCTCCTGTCTTCCCTAGACACATGCAGGAAGACGTCTTCAGAGCACTGTATCCCCCGTCCCATTTATTCTCTCCCTGTATCTCGGGTGGGGCTATTTCTCTTGTACCCTCCTTGCACTCCAAAATGTGGCTTCACAAGGTCTTCAAGAGTAGTTCAATACCGAAGGCTGAATTCAACAGTAATTTGCAATGGCCGGGGAAAGAAGAGAACGAGCTTCTTCCCTCCTCTGCCCTCCCTCCCCTAATTATTAGTAAGTATGCATCAGCGCGCCCGCCTTTGAAGCACAAATGATTAGGACTTTGGCGACGGTGTTAGACACAGAGAACCGGGTTCAGAACTTCACCCTGTCCCCTTTAGACCTCGGTTCTCCGCCTGCCGAGGGGGCACGATGATAGCTTTGACCTTAGTGAGTGGCTTTGAGGATAGAACGAGATAAGCATGTAGATGCTTATCAGAATGTTCCACAAATGTTAGATACTAGTTGTCATCGCAGCAGAGTGTGTGGTTGTGATTTCGGGCTGCAGTGCAACGGATGAGCCGTGGAGAAGATCACATTGCTTTCCCCAACCTGGACCCGTCTTGCCGGGAATGGCAGTGAACTTGTGTGTGCATTTCACAGCTTCAGGGGCCCTCCTGCTAAAGACGTGGGTTTCATCCACCTGGCATCCGGCCTTCCCCAATTCTCCCACATGGCGTACAACTGGGGGCTCCCTGCCCTGGCCCCAGTGTGTGGCACTGAAGCCTCTATCTATCTTCCCTGCACGCAGAGCTGCCATGCTGCACTGTAATGTTCTGGAAAGCATCTTTGCCCACCACCTCTCTTTGGTGGTGTGGGGGGATAGTCGCCTGCTCTGGAGGGTGGTGGGGAGCACCAGGCTTTTAGAAGCCCCATACAGGTCTCCCAGCAAATACCGTCCTATGGAATCCTGTTACTGTTCTGAGGCTATGGGGACAACTCAGGGGCCTTGCCATATAAGAAAGTTCCAGAACATAGTTATTTGAGGTGACAAAAGCTTTTTATTCTTTTCGGGAGGTAAAATTGTATGTAGTTTCAGCGGGACCTCTTATGCCAAAACTTTGCAAGAAAAATTCACTCTCTGTTACCAGCCTTAGAGGAAAATATTCACAGCTATTGTGTCGAACCAATTTTCGCCTTCTTCTTGTGTTTGCTTAATGTGTGCGCGCGCGTGTGTGTGTGTGCGCGTGTACATGCGTGTCTGAACATTTTGGGAAGTGTCTTTAAGTGGTATGTTTATGCGGCACATCCAATGACTTTCTCTAGCTACAATGCACATGAATTGTAATTCATCTATTTAAAATGCAAAGAGTTGGGGCGCCTGGGGGGCTCAGACGATTAAATGTCTGCCTTAGGTTCAGGTCATGATCCCAGGGTCCTGGGCTGGAGCCCCAGTCGGGCTCCCTGCTCAGCCGGGAGCCTGCTTCTCCCTCTCCCTCTGCTGCTCCCCCTGCTTGTGCTCTCTCCCTCTCTCTCTCTCTGTCAAAGAAATAAATAAATACTCTTAAAAACATAAAATGAAATGTACAGTGTTCAGTGTATGCAGGGCTGTGCAGTCATCACCACAATCAATTTTAGAACACTTTCATTGCTCCAAAAAGGAGCCCTGTCCCCATTAGCAGTCGCTCTGTATTTCTTCCCGGCTGGAAACACCCCTAGGAAACCAATTTCTGTTTCTACCACTTTGCGTATTCTGAGTATTTCACGTAAATGGGATCATACAGTATGTCATCTTTTATGCCGACCTTCGATCACTCGGCACATTTTCAAGGCTCATCCACACCCGGGACATATCAGTACTTCAAGCCTTTTCGTGGCTCAACAGCATTCCACTGTCTGGAGAGACCTGTGTTGTGTATTCACTCATCAGGGGATGGATGTTTGGGTTGTTTCCACTTTTTGGGTGTGTACTATCTAGGAATAGAACTCTGGGCTGTATAAAAACGATGGTTAACTTTTTGAATAACTGTCCATCTATTTTTCAAAGGGGCTGCACCATTCCCACCAACAGCATATGAAGGGTACTGTTTCTCTACATCCTGTTACCCCAACACTTGTGATTCTTGGACTCTTTGATGACAGCTGTCATCATGGGTGTGAAGCGGTAGCTCATTGTGGATTTGCTTTTCAGCTCTGATGCTCAGTCATGTTGAGCGTCTTTTCACGTGCTTATTGGCCATTTGTATGTCATCTTTGGAGAAATGTCTATGCGGATCCTTTGCCCATTTTAAAATGGGTTATTTTTCTTTCATTATTGTGTTGTAATAGTTTTTTAAAAATATATTCTAGGTACAATTCCCTTATCAGACATGTAATTTGCAAATATTACCCCCCATTCTGTTGGCTCTCTATTTACTTTCTTGATGGTGACCGTCTAGTCACCCAGCCTTACCTTTTGCTGGAGTCAACATTTTTAATTTTTTTCTTCCGTTACTCGTGTTTTTGGAGTCATATCTAAGAAGGTTTTACCATACCCCAAGTCATGAGTTATGTTTATATTTTCTTCTAAGAATTGTATAGTTTTAGGTCTTATAATGAAGTCTCTGGTGCATTTTGAGTTAAGTTTTGTATATGGACTAAGAAAGGGATCCAACTTTATTCTTTTGTAAGTTGATATCCAGTTGTTGCTGTTTTGAAAATATAGCAATTTTCCACGGCAGTTGGTAAAGAGTACTGCCCTGAGATCCCCAAGTGTCCCCTCTTTTTCACTCTGGCTCTTCCCGGGGACCATCCTGACATTCCCATGACTCACAAACTGACCTGTCCACGCCTGGCACGGAGCAAGAGGCCTCAGGACCCGGCCAGCTCTGATGCCAAGGAGGTCCCAGCTGTTAAATATTTCAAATGTCACACCTACATGCTGGTGGGTCCTATGACACGTTCTCGGGGCTGGAGATACTAGTATCAGTTCAGAGAGGTCCTATAACCTGCCCTTAATACTCCTGTAGGTTCCTCAAGGGGTGATGCTGGAGCAAAGAGAAATACCAGTGGGGACCAGAACAAGCAGCTGCTTGAAAGTCCATGAGCCAAAGATCTCAGAGGCAGCAAGATGAGCATATCCCACTGTGGTTTCTCCACAGGCGAGCTGGTAGCCCATCTTTGGCTCCCATCACCAATGCCCCATCTGAGGACCAGGGAGATTCCCCTCCCTCTGGGAGGGACTGTCTGATTCTCCCTTTGCAGAGTGAGTTTGACCACCCATGGTTTTGCAGGATGGAGGGGGCCTCTTTCTTGGAAAGGTTGAAGAATCGAGACAGCTTCCTTAGAAGCTCCTAGATGACAGATGAGTCTACCCCAGCAGCAGGTCTCTCCTACTCCCTGGTCACAGCTTGCCACTGATGGAGAGGGACGCTGCCCACCCATCGGATTGGCTCTGCCTCTGCCCGCCTTCCTGTCCCATCCTGCCACCGCCCTTCTGCTCAGCCCCTCTCTCCTGCCGTGTCTTTGTCCCACATTTCTGGATAATTATATTTTTTGGCAACAGCCCTTCTGCGTGCTGTGGAGCAAACGGTTGAGCCTATGGCCTTTTCCCAAGTACTATTTCCAGCCGGGCCATGCCATCCTGTTTTTCTGCTGTATTCCAGGACACAAAAGGTCAGGAGCCTTGCCGGGAGGACAGACCCTGGTGTGGAGACCTCCTGGCCTGACTGTTATGTGGACAATAAAGGAACATCTTAGGAAAATCAGTGAGAGCATGTGACAGGGACCCCCCTCCCAGCCCCAACCTTACTGGCTGACCTGAAAAACAGTCCCGACAGCGCCTTAATATTTGGGTGCTCGGGAGGGGCTGATATTTATTTGGGGGTGCTCAGGTCTGGGAGGGAGAGGAAACCGAACAACTACAAATGGAAAGGACTGTTGCCTTCAAACCATATTCTCTGGCTGACTTTGCATAGAAAAGCCTGACGACAAGTCCCCGTCATGGGGCAAAGCTGAACAAAGGGTAATACTTTTATAATGATGACACTTAAGTGCTCGCTTCCGGCAGCACATACACTCCAATATAATGATCACACTATATAATTGTATTTAAACTTATATCTGCTAATTACGAAAATATTTTTACAAAACGATATTTATAATTGGGTATTTAATCATTCTTATTTTATAAAATACTTGCAAAAGATTTGCCTCACGATCCGAAAGGAAACTGGGAAAAGCCTAATTTTATCCCCGAATTCCGAAGTGGCAAGGCATTCAGTGACTATTTACTGAATGCTCAGTAATACAAGGCCCTGGGATGCACCGAGCACCAAGAGAATCCCGGGGCCAAAGACGCATCCTTCAGCTCAGCTTCAAGTGTAAGAGGGAAGAGAGGTAGAGAGACAATGAGAAGAAGAGGGGATGCCAAGCTTTGAAGTTCTACTGACTTGAAGCAAAACACGGGTCCCCAGGAGCTCCCCCAGTCCAACCCCTCATTCTTCTGTCCTTTGTTACCTACCCAAGACATCTGGGATCCAACTCTTGTCGATCCCAGGTCCCCAGGTTTCTTGGGTAGCATCAGCAGACCTCCACGGTACCCAGAAGCGTCCCAGGAGTTATCCAGGCCATAGGACCCATGGGTGTCTTTTCAAGAAAAACTGCTTTTATAATAAGCCAAACAGGGGAATATCACGGGGTAAGAGACAAGCTCCTAAATTAGACCAAAAAATGAGGCTCAAGACTTGAGAAAAGCCTGTTGAACTGGGTTTCTGTCTCTGGCACCCAGGCACTCAGATGCTCAGGATCTCAGGAACATCTTTTCTTAGAAAGGAAAGCAGGCGCGAAATTCAGTCGCACAGATGTGTCAGTGACCGTAGTAGCCAGGCTCCAAGATGGCCCCAATGATCCCTGCATCTTGGTATTCATGCCTTTTAGAAGCTCCCTCCCATACTGAAGAGGGCTGGCTAGTGTATCTTCAGTTAGACATCGCAGAAATGATACAGTGTGACTTCTGAAGCTAGGTCCAAAAGGACTGTGCCTTCTGTCTCTCTCCCTCTGGGGTCACCCGCTATGGGGGCAGATGGCTGTCATATTGTGGACACTCACGCAGTTCTGTGGACAGATTCGTGTGGCAAGGAACTGAGCACTGCTGCCCGCAGCTGTGTGAGTAAACTGTCTTGGAACTGGATGCTCAGACCCAGCCAAGCTTCCAGATGACTCCAGCCAGCCCTGACATCTTGACTATCTGACTTGAAACCTCAAGCCAGAGCTACCCAGTTAAGCCGCTCTTGAAATCCTGATGCGCGGGACATGTGAGAGAATGACTGCTTGTTGTCTCGTACGCCTCTCTTTGGGGACGATTTGTTACGTAACAGTAGACAACAAATCCAGAACCGTCACGTTGACCCGCCCCTCTCTCCATGAGATGTATCCCAGTTTAGTGGGCATCAGCTACGAGGCACGCTGTTAGAAGTCAGCTACTGTTAATAAAGTCCCACATTTCCTAATCACATATATCCCCATTCCGTGAACTATCTGGAAGGGCTTGGGGGCAGAAGCTGTGGCCACGAAGAGCCCAGTATTACAGCCACCCTTGAACGTGCTTAAAGGCAGAGGAAGGGGCATATTTCTTCAGTCCTGGTAAATTCAGCCTCACGTAGATGCCTGGCGCCTTCTCCCCTGACCTCTCGAATTCCTTCCTTTCCTCCCCTTTGCTCCACCTGCCCTCCGCGTCCTCCATCCTGCTTATCCCACGGAGGTCCGTCTCGGAGACTGTTCCGGTCTCCCTTCTAGAAGGGCCACAGGGTTTATGGAAAAGCATAAGGACCAGTGCTTCTCACACTTTAATATGCACACACATCCCCCGGAGGCTCCTAGGAAGATGCAGGTTCTGATTCAGTGGGGCTGGGAGGGGCTGGAGCATCTGCATTTCTAACAAGCTCCCAGCTTGCTGCTGCTGTAGGGAGCACATGCTGAGTAGAGAGATCTAGAAGGAGGACTAGCCTTTCTTTCACTAACACGGATGGCCGCTTACAGCAAGACACCGGTGTGTAACTGTACTGAGAGCCCCTTTCCACCAGGGCTGAAGGTAAGAAGGAATTGAACGAGTGGGAGATCCTCATCCTGTCCCGTACTTACTTTAAAAATTTAATTTAAAGGCAACAGGTTCAAGGTGGTGCCTGTGACACAGCCAGTTGTGTGCCTTTGAACTCTGCCGACTTCGTGGTGGAAATGGCAGGTCGCAGTGGGAGGTGGGGTGCTGGGGCTGCATGGGATCTTGGTCGCTCCGAGACAGGGTCAGGCCCAAGTGGATCGGGTAAGCAGGTGGGGCAGGAACCAAGTGATAGCACAGCCAAGGAGCCCTCTACCCCAAATCCCGTTGCACGAGCAAGTGGCAGACGGGGTCAGAATGCTGGCTCTACGCCTAGCGGCCTCATTGAGCCTGTGGCTGAGTTCGAGTTTACCTACCTATAACATGGGGACAATCACACCCCTCGCCTAGGGTTGTTGTTATCATTGATACAAAAAAAATTGTAATTTATCAGGTAATTATTATGCACGAGGCAAATCCTTATGCCTGGCGCACTATTGTAAGTGCAAATGAACTCGTTTCATCCTCTCAACGGTCTGTGAGGGAGGTAAAATGATAATGATTCCTTCTGTCTTATGAGGGAGCAAAGCTCAGAGAGGTGCAGTCAGTAGCTCAAGGTCACACAGTGAGGGAGCACTGGAGCTGGGATTTGGACGAAGGCAATTGAATTGCAGGGCCCACCCTCTGGACCGCAGCACCCAAGGTACGTGGCCCCACACAAACAGGTACGGGAGGGATATCTGTGGGTGTCAGTGAACGAATGAATGCTGTGAGATCCAGAGAAGTTGCTTTCTGTCTGTCCATCTGTCTGTCTTCTCACTCTCTCTCATGCATTTAGTTATTTACAAACAAAAAAAGCTTTCTGAAGAGGTAACACATTCCCAAGGTTCAAAAGGAGCAAATGGATAGAGACTGAAAATATCCCTCCTGTCCTTGACCCCCAGCTGCCTGGGTCCTTTCCCTGAGGCAGCTACACCAGCTCCTTGTACAAACACATGTAGATTACCCTTTTAATCCGGACAGCAGCATAGCGTATGGAATGTTCTGCTGGTACCAGAGGAGTCTCTTAAGCTGACCTTCTCTTCAAGCCTTAATTTTCTTCATTGGGTCCCCCAAGAAGGGGCTGTGAGCATGAACCAGAATTCATGGAAAGTGATTAGCACGGTTAATGGTTAGGCCTATCAAATAATACACACTTCACTCCATCTTATTTGTTTTATTTTATTTGATTTATTTTATTTTATTTTTTGAAATAAGATAAAGGAAAGAGGAGGTGACATGGCCTCCACTCCAGCCCCTCAGGCCAACACCCAGCTTCTGAAGGCGACATGACTTCCTGTTGGTGTGTGCATACAGATAATGAGCCATTCCCCCCTCCCCAAAGACAAGAAGGGAGGAAGGAAGGAGCAAAGAAAAATATGGACAAAGAAAACTCCAAAGCCACTCTAAAAAATAGAAACTGAGCTCCCCTCCCCCCCAAACAAGCCACATTCTCCATCGAAGGCCTCCCCAGCACTGCGGTCAACACCATCTGGCTTCAGACACTTTGCCTCAACACCCCAGCGTCAAGTCAAGCAAAGTAGGGTGGGAAGAGAGAAATAAGTTGGGGTGGGTCACACAGGGCCTCCAGATTCCGTGCAACAGTGAGAAAAAATGTACAAAGCCCAGAAAACACAGCTCTGTTGAGTCTGGGCCTCTTGGTTCTGAGGTGTGAGGGAAGGGGAGCAGAGCGTTCATCCTGTTAAATTCGCGGAGCTACGCATTCCGGGGGCCCAGGGGAGTCCCAGGAGGCCGGGCCAGTCTGCTGGCCAACCCGGTGTCCTGCCAGGCTGCCGTGGGCCTCCCCACGCTGGGCCCCAGGCTGGCAAGAATGTCCTGGGCCCACAATCTGGGCATGAGGTGCCTGTCTCTTGCTATCACTAATTCATTTCTCCCCTCCTGGCCATCAAAATCCCATTAAAAAAAAAAAACAAACCAAAACCCAAAGCCCATAACGTTAAAATAATGGTAATGTCATTTTCATCTGCACACGTTTTCATCACTGTTCAAAAGATTTTTTCAAATTACCCCTGGAAACTCCCGCTATCTAATAATTATCAGGAAAAAAAGAGAGAGGAAAGAGAGAGAGAGAGAGAGGGGTGGGGGGAAGAGCCCCCAAGAGGCAGGGAAGCCCTGCTTTGTCAGGGAGAAGAAAATAAAGAGAAATCAGCCCAGCTTCAAAGGGCGCATTTCCATAATTGCCCTGTAACTTTAGCAAAATAAATCTGAGCGGCTGAGAAAAGCACAATCTCTCAGATGAGTGCACTCCAAAGGCCCCGGAGGGCTGGGGGCCCACTTGTTAGTGGCCTGGAGCAGTGGGAGAATGCAGGGCTCGCCACCAGCACAAAAGCCATGAAATCACAGCCTTCTCGTCCTAGACGGCCCGGCCCGAGTAAGACCTTACCCTACCTTTGTCTCCTTCCTGCTCCCTGACACGGGACACGCACCCACGCGCACCCCCACGCTTCCCCCCTCGTCCACACCCGCACACCTACATGCACTCACAGGCACCCACGCACCCATGCACGCTCACACACACACACCCATGCACACGCGGGCACACACACACACACCCCCACACACACTCTGGGGTAAAATAAGCAAGTAAATAAATGGACACATTTAAACACAGGAAGGGCTGGCAGTGGTTAAGAGGTGGCAATTATTATGAGCCAAACCACAAGAGTCAGGCTTTCATCTGTGAGAACATTCCCGTAACCTGCTCCTGATATAAATATCCAGGGAGAAAGGCCCCAACTTTCCAGACACACATCCTCTTTGGAGACGACTTTGTCTCTCCCTCCTGAGACGGTCCCACCTCCAGCGGGAGCTGAAACCCACTTTTCTATTTCCCAGGCCGGTGAAGTTTCCAGCGTATGCGCTCTCTTCCCCATAGCCTCCTTCCGGGGCCAAAAGTTTTAAAGAGCAAAAAGCCACCCCGTTTAGCCCCCTTCTTTAAGGTTTCCCACCTCAAAGCTGTGCTTTTTTTTTTTTTCTGGGAGAAAATATGCTGCTCTAATTGCCCCAGACACCTCCTCCTTCCCTCCCCTTCTTGGTTTCGCAAGGGCGGCCTGATTGACATTTTGTGGACCCTGTAATTCTCTGCTGTCGGGGCTGGCCTGTGTCCGTGGGACAGCATCCCCGGTGTCAGCCGCATCCCTGCTCTCCCCCCATGAGAGGCCAGCAACTGCCCTACCCAGTCGGGACAACGGCAAGTGTCTCCAGACATTGTCATCTGTCCTGGGCGTGGGGGGCTCGCCCGGCGGAAAACCTCTGCTCTATCTTAGGGCCTTTTCCACAGCTTGCCCTGGGCACGCACCCCTTCCACCCTTGGGAAGAGATGCCTTGTGGGGTTTTCCATGCAAACAATCAGGGTGGTCCTCAGAGGGGCTGAATCCCTTGTTTGGAGGGAAGCAGGAGCTCCGCATAAGCGAGGTTGGCCGTTGCAATAGATGGACATTTTCCATGTGGTCATGTTGGCCGGCTGGACCCAATGACAATGGCTGATCAGGATCCGGAGGCAGTATCCTGAGAGGTTACGAGCCCTCTCCATTTATGTCCAATACTAGACAACCTCGGATTGGAACAAATTCATCTAATCCCATCCCCTCTATCTTGCAGATGGTGGGAGGGGGAGCCCCGAGTCGGGATGACTCTTGCCTCCACTCAAGTTGGAGGTGGCTCTAGCCACAGACACAGTCTGTCCACACCTGAGATTGCCCTTTTTCATTGGGTAGAGGGAGAGGGTACATGCAGCCAGGAGTTATAGGTACAGAGAACGTTTCTAGAAGGTTATGACTAATTAGGCCCCAAGCCCGAGTTCCTGATGGAAAGTCCCAACAGATCAGGGACGATGTTTGACATCCAATTCCTATCCAAGCCTTCAATCCCTGCTGCTTACCTTCCAAAATTCAGGCCCCAGACGGTGGACCCTCCAGGGGTCCTGGAGACCACCGGCCCAGCAGGTGAGGCCCTGCCCTCTCCTCGCTCCTCACCTGGGGCAGCCTCTGTTGCACCAGCTTCTCTGCCTTGCCCTCTGACTGGACCCTGATTCCTCCTCCCTGTATTCCAGGGAAAATAAATTCAATTGGAAGCTGTGAATGTGCCAGTCCCAGAGGTGGGCCATCACTTAGGGAGATAATTTTATTCTCCTCTGGCTCTCTGGCCCGGTGATGCCCCCCCACACCTCCAGCTCCCTGCAGATAATGAGGGACGCGGTGACATACACTCCTTCCTCTGACCTAATTGATTATCCCCACACACCTTGGCGTGCTTTGCATAACCAGCCCCGACAGCAGGAACCCCTTCCAGGCGGAGTGATTGACATATTTTATTTCTAATTGAAGCTTAATCAGGACCCAGGATAAGATTCCCAGATATTCTCTCTCTCTCTTATTCCTTACTCTTTTCTGGCTTCCTTTCTCTCTCTCTCTCTCTCTCTCTCTCTCTGTGAACCCTACCCTCCAGCTTCCTTTCTCCTTTTAAAATTTTAGGTCCGCACAATGAAGTAGGGACAGAGGCGGTTCCTGGGATCCCTGAGAGGAGGGAGAGGAGGGGATGGCTCCAGGAGGAGGATGAAGAACCCGTTCCCGGTGAAATGGGGAGGGGGTTGCTTCCCCTTCCCTATTTTGGCTAGAAAGCCCATGGGATCTTTTTTTGTTTGGATTTCGTTATCTTACGGGGGTCAGTTTGGGGCCATGTGAAGGGCCCATGTGTTCTGTGGGACGGAGAAGATACAGATATGTGGGAGCCACTCCCAGGTCCCCCCAGCTCTCCTCTGGCACCCCCCCCCCACACACACACTGCCCTTTCTGTAGGGGCAGTGAACAGACGCCTTTCCTCCTCCCTTGGTGGGCGTTCCTTGTGGAAAGGCGGCCAGCGTTCTGCTGAGCCCCCTCTCTCTGGTCACCTGGCCTGGCAAGTTTCCTTTCTCCCTGGGTTGAGCTGGGTCCTGAGGTGCCTTAAGGCAGACACCCAGTGTTACGGCTGATGGGAGTGGGTGGGCAGAATTGTGCCCCGAGTTGAAGCGAGGGGTGTGAGGTTCTGGAATAAAATATTAGTGAGGCTGAGGTTATTTACCTCCACTTGGCATGTCAGCACTGGACATGCTTTCTCTCCTCTGCACTTCCTGCACCATTAGTCCCATTTCACAGATGAGGAAGTAGAGCACAGAGCAGCTCATGACCGGCCCAAAGTTCCACAGGCCCGAGAGCGGGGAGCTACGTCTGTGCCACAGGGAAGCTTGGAGGCACTAGCTGACAGGCTCTCAGGGGTGCCGCCCACCTAAAGATCCTGAGGCCAAGAGCAGAGGCCTCTGCCTGGCCCTGAGGCCCTCGCCTCTGACGTTCAGGGCCCAGAGCTGAAGCCCGTCCCAGGGGGCAGGGCACCGTGCTCAGTGCCTGAGCTGAGCCACAGCCCGTAACTGAGACCTGGGAAGGAGTCTGAACCCCATAAACACCATTAATAAAGAGCTGGGAGGGGAGGGAGCCCGAGAGACCTCTCCCACCTCTGGGGAAGAGGCCGGGAGGGGGAGCCCCAGCCTCCCTTGGAAGGTCATTGCTCAGAGACCAGCCTCTGGCTTCTCCAGCCCTCTGGGAAGGCCCCCGACTAACACACTGGACGCCAACAGACCCTCCTTAGCCCTTGGCCCTGGGGAGGCCACCACACCCCGTTCACCCAGCTACTGTGGGGTTCCCTGGGGGCCATGCTGGCAGCTGCCCGGGGCATGATGGGTCTTTCCAGAACCTACTCTGCTCCCATGGAACCTGGAAGGGATACACTAAGTGTAATGCTGTGCTTTGTTCTACGGCTTCAGGTGCGCAAGCTCTTTCCAGACCTCCCAGGGGACTGGTGGGATTGTCACAGGCCCCACACCAGGGGCTGGGGTGGGGGCAAACACCTGGTATCTGGCCACCCTATACATTTGCTAACTAAACGTGGGGACGGAGACATAAGAAAGGTCCCCTCCACTTGGGGCCAGAGGCGGCACCCTTCCAGCACTCCCTACAATGTCTTCAAGTCAAAGTTGGGCCAGGCTGGCCGACTGAAGGAGAAAAGGGGGCGAGCAGGGGGCCTGGAAGGGGCCAGCAGCCGGCCTGGCCTGGCCTGGCTGGAGAGGCCGCCAGAGGTAGGCGCTGAGTGGCCCTTTTGTCCTGTAGAGGGAGCTCCAGCCCCAAATTTCCTGACTCCCTCCCCCCATGGCCGACCCCTGCATGGCCTGGAACGTGAAGAGGTACAGCAGCCAGGACACCCCTATTCCCCCCCAGGACCCCAGAAAGCTGTCCTTGAAGGGCACTTGGGGGAAACCCGCTGGGGTGCCAAGACGCAGAGATGATACCAGGAGCCAGGTCCCCCAACTCTCCATTCCGGTTGGGTGCAGTCACCAGGAGGTAAGATGTGCATCCCTAGGCTCCCCGCTCCTCCACACTCACCCCTTACTCACCGCCACGCCACACCCTTGCATCTATAAGGAGGAGTCTAGGGGTGCAATGAGGTTGGAAGGAGCTTGAACTGAGCTGGCACACGCCCTTACGTAAGACTGAGAAAACCTCAATTGTGCCTGTCTAAGAATGGGGCTGCAGGAGTGATGAGAACCTCCAACCCTAATTCTTCTGCATCCAGACCCTTCTCTGAGTCTTTCTGTTTTGTCATCAGAGCAGGCTCCAAGACCCCACGGTTGTGCCAGTGGACCAGCGGGGTGGGCCCAACTGCCCAGGCTCCTCGGAGGGCATCTTGTCGGGTCTCCCCCACCGTCTTCTCTGCCCTTTCCCCCTTGGGTGCCCCATGGACTTCTCCAAGTGGCGCCCCAGGCCCTCCACTTCTCTGTCTCCTCGGCCTCTGCGCTCTTCTGATAAAACGGTCCTGTTCTCCTTTTCTGCTGATCCCTGGCGATTCTTCATACATGGGGGGTCAGGGGAGTGCATAAAACAAAATAAAACAAAAACCAAATAGATTCGTCATGGCGGGTGGGGGGCAGACAGGCGGGTTATAGTCAAAGTGGCAACAGCTCATTTATTTAGCCAAAAATAGATACTTTCTTGTACAATTTGGTTCACACATATGTACATTTTTCTGTATATACAAAAAACGTCAGACACACTTAATTCTCACAGAAACTCCACCCCCCAAAATCAACCGAACCAAAAAATAATAATAATAATAACCCTCACAAACTCAGCTAATGTGGGGTACAGAAGCCACTTGGGGAGGACTGAGGGGGACTTGCTTTATTTCTTTTTTTTTTTTTTGTTTTGTTTAGTTTTCTTTTTTAGGTATTCATACACGGACATGCTTACAAGTCATAACTATACAGAGCGATTTTTTTTTTACAATTATTACAACGATTTAAAATTTTTAAAAATAAGTACTAAGACGAGGAGAGAGCTGAGAGGACCAGAGCGGCATCCAGGTGGTTCTGGGGCCTGGAAGAGAGAAGCAATGGTAGTAGCAAAGGAAAGTAAGAGTTCGGAGCACCGCGGCTGCCCGGGGCCGGGAGACCCAAGCTGGGACTGAGGCGGGGGGCTGGGATGTGTCTCAGGGTCAGATGCTGCCCAGCTGTAGATGTTGGGCTTCCGGTTTAACTATCAGAAGGGCGGGAAGGCATCAGACTCGAGGTCCCGGGGCTGGAAAACCTGGGGGGGGGGGTGCTCCACAGAGCCGCCGCCCGCTCCAGGGGCCTACTGGCCCGGCCGGGCTCCTGTGCCCACCGCATGGTAGCCTGGGCCGCGCCCGGGTGCCAGGACTGGGATGGCCACGCCGGCTGTGGGCCCCGCAGGGACTACGGAGGGCTGTGTGTTTTCGTCCGCTTTTTAAAGCGCGTCCCGGCGGCGTCCCCCCGGGGGCAAAAGCCCAGTGGGCCTCCACGTTTGTTCCTCCCCGACTGGCCTGCCCCACCATTCCCCCTACCGCGGGCGTCTCTTACCGCCTGGGCACGGGCTGGAAAGCTGTCTTGAGTAACTTTTTCTCCACTTCCAAGGCACTACAGCGATCTAAGGGAAGCGGGGAAGAAAAAGGAGGGCCTTCAGAGCGCTCCATTCCAGCACTCAGGGCCGTGGGAGGCGGGCGTGGGGTGGTAAGCGCCCTGCGCCCCCGGGGTCCTGCCCATCTCCGCCTGCCCCCGCGCGACCCCCAGGACCCACCCCCTCTCTCCGCACCCAGCGCTCAGTAGTCACCTGTTCCGCCCTCGGGCTCCGCCGGCCGAGCGAAGGCAGCAGCGGCGGCGGCCGAGTGGCCCGCGGCTCCGGGAAGTCCCAGCAGGTGTGGAGGGGCCGAGCCGAGCAGGGAGAGCGGGTGCGGGCGTGGGCCCGGCGGCGGGCCTGGGAACGGCCGGTTGGTCCAAGCGGGGAACTTGCTCAGAGGCGCCGAGACGAGTCTGTGAGCCGCGGCGGCCGCGGCGGCCGGAGAGAGCTGCAGGGCTGGGGGCGCGACGGCGGCCCCAGGGGGAGAACCCGCAGCGCCCGGAGGCGAGCGGCGCGGGTTGTCCGGGCTTGTGGCCGTCTCGGCCAGGGACCAGATCTTGGGCTTCTGCAGGGCTGAGGCGGGCGCTGGCGCCGGAGCGCAGGGGTCCAGGCCCGCAGCAGGCGAGGGCGGAGACGGCGGCACCGCGGCCACTGGCGGCGGCGCTGGGGCCAGACTCAACACCGGCAGTGGACGCTCCTCCAGGCCCTCCGAGCTGTCGTCCGAGTCGCTATTCTTGGAGTCTGAAATGGGTCTCAGGCCGAGGTCGCCGTCCCTGTGCGCCGCCCCAGCCAAGGCGAGCTCAGGCCCCGCGGCCGCGCCGTCTAAGTTCTCCAAGTCGATCTCCTCGTCCTCGTCGTCGTCCGCCAGGCCCTCGCCCCCCGTGTCCTCCTCCTCCCCCACGAGCTCCTCCTCCTCCAGCTCCAGCTCGCGTTTGCTGTCTTCTTCGTCCTCCTCCTCGTCTTCCTCCTCGCGCTCGCTCCCGTAAGCGTTGCCCTCCTCGTCGGTGCGGCTGCGGGGCGCCCAAGTCATCTTGTTCTCTTTCTTGAGGCGCCGGCGCGCGTTGGCGAACCAGGTGGACACCTGGGTGAGGGTCATCTTGGTGATGATGGCCAGCATGATCTTCTCGCCCTTGGTGGGGTAGGGGTTCTTGCGGTGCTCGTTGAGCCAGGCCTTCAGCGTGCTCGTGCTCTCCCGGGTGGCGTTCTTGGGACGGGACGGGTCCCCGAACTGGTACTGGCCATACGGGTAGAAGGCGGGGTGCGGGTGCGGAAACGCGGCGGCCGCGGCCGGATGCTGCACCCCGGGGCTGTCTTTCAGCTCGTACTGCGCGCCCTGTACGCACATGGAGAGCGAAGGGACACGCGCGGAGGGAGCGCGGGTGAACCCTAGCCGTAGCCACCTCCACCCTCCCCACCTGGGCCGCGCTCATCTACTCCCGCGCGCTCACCTCTTCCCGCGCCCCAGCTCTCTAACCCTCCCCCACCCCACCCCGGCTCCCTGGGCGCTTACCAGCTGCGGGAAGATGGGCAGCTCGGCGGCGTAGGGCAGAAAGGCACCGTAGCCTTGGGCGGCTGCGGCAGCCGCTGCCGCCGCGGCATAGGGCGCCCCGTACACGGAGGAAAGCACGTTGGACAGGGACCCCGAGGCGGCCAGCTCCGAGGCTCCGGCTCCTGGGCCGCCCCGGGCCCCAGCGCTGCCGCCGCCACCGGCGGCCCCCGGGCGCTCCGGTGGGTAGAGCGGGCGGATGTACTGGTATCCGAGCTGGGGGAAGGACATGGTGGCCCGCGGGGCACGGACGGAGAGGGGCCCGGCCCCTGCGGCCGCCCTGCTCAGCGCCGCCCGCGGGCTCCGGCGCGCATCGGGGGCTGGGCCGGGCTGGGGCCGCGCTGCCTCCCGCGCTGCGCTGCGCTCCGCGTTCGCCTATTGATCTGCTCCGCGGCGGCGGCGGCGGCGGCGGCGGTGGCGGCGGCGAGGAGCCAGGTCAGGTCCGAACAGATTGGCGGAGATTCCCGGGGCTCCGGGCTCTGATTGACATTTCTACGGGCCCGCAAGCCCCTCCTCTCTGCGCCGCGCTCCCTCCTCTCGGCCGCCGGGGCAGCCTCTGCCAGCGCCTCGTTCCTCACTGCCCTCCACTCCCAGAGCAGTGTCGCGCCTCGCTTCCTTCGCCCTCCTCTAGCTTTCACTCCCCCTCCTCGCCCTTCCTCTCCCCTCCCTCTCTGCGCTCCTCTTCCCCCTACGATCGCTTCCGCTCCTTCGGGCTCTTTCACTCTTCTTGACGCTCGGAAACTCCCTTCCCTCTCCTGCTTTTCCTTTCTCTCTATTCCTTTTCTCTTCTCCCCTTTCTGTTCCCTTCACTCTTTCTGCTCCACTGTTTTTATCTCACTCTGTCTACTCCCATAACTCTCCCCCCGCCCCCAGCCCTGGCCTCGGCGCCCTGGGCTCAGGCGGCCTAAAGTTGGGGACACTTGAGGTGCCGTGCGGGGGGTGTGAGTCCGTGGATCTGTGTCTGAGGCTGTGTCTGTGTGTCCGTCCCCGCCCTCACCTCCTCCCCTGCCCTTCCCCAAATCTCGGGTCTGACGTCGCGCCCTCTTATTCGACTTTTCCTCGCGTCTCCTTCCCGAGTCGCCAATCGCCGGGGCGCCTTCCAGGCGAGGCCGCCCACCCCGGAGGATACTGCGCGCGGGGCGGGGCGGGGCGGGGACGCGAGCCCGGGCGCTCAGAGTCCCTGCCCGCCCCCTTCGGCCTGTGCCGGGAGGGGCAGCGGGAGGCGCGGGGACGCGGGTTAGTACAGGGTCAGCTCGCCCCTCCCCGCTGCCCGCCCCTCGGTACCTCTCCCCCCGCGCCAGCGTGGGGCCTGGGTCGGGACCAGATCGCGGTCCAGGGCAGGCGCCGGGGCTTTCCTCGGTCCGGGCCCCCTTTTCGGCTCGCACCTCTAGACTCCAGGCCACTCTCAGCGGCGAGGGAAGAAGCTAGAAGAGTGGTGCTAGGGGCGAAGGGGTGCGTTCTAGTCGAGCCTTCAAAGGCCATCTCATTGCCCAGGGGAGTGAAGCAGCCCCCTATCCAGAGGACCAAACCCCGAAATCAGCTACTTTAACGCCGCCTGTGCCCGGGTGCGAACCTCTGATTAAAAATGGCGGGCTCTGCCTTGGTGGGGCTGAAGTGTGGACCCCCTGGGGACCTCGGGGAGCCAAGACGGGGACGTGGAGCCTAGCGGCGCCCTAAGCTGGTGGGCGTGGGGGGGAGGAGCAGAGAGCCAGGTGGCGGAGGCTCCAGGAACTTTCCGAGAACGCTTGGAGAAGTTTGTGTATTGGAATTTTCGGTCCGTAGACACCCTTCGTTTCCCTACCCCCTTCCTCTGCTCCCCGGTCACCGTGCCAAACTGTTTTGTTTCTGTAAAGATCCTATCACCGTCTCGGGTGGGGATGGGAGGCAAGACTTTTGGTTTTACAGTGGGATCTTTCCTCAGTCAAACCCGAAATCCCAGTATCCAAACGCCCACCTTCACGGATTAGGGCGTGCAGCCGACCGCGGGATTGAAATACCCGGAATCGCAGCGACTCCGGGCTCAAAGCTTTAGGCCTCGGCGGCGACCGACGCACAAGCCAGGCCTGCAGCGGTAGCGCTCCGGGGACAACACGGGGGCGGTGACTCTGTCATGGAGTGGCCAGCCCTGGCTGTGAGGCGGAAACTGGCCGCCGCGCGCTGATTGACAGAGGAATTGAATCCGAATTCCACCAGAGTGGAGGGATCGGAGAGTCTCGGCCCCGGCTCTCTATCTGGTCTAAGCAGCTCTGGGCAGTCCAGTTTAGGTATGAACTCCCAGTTTTGACCCCACCTCTCACTCCCCGTCTCTTTCCACTGGTCTTCGCACAGGGCGGTGGCTCCAGAGGAAAATTGGGGGGGGGGCGGGAGGGAGACAAGAAAAAGTTTGGGGGCGACCAGTTTGGTGTTCGGTAGGGGAAACTGATGTGTGGCCTTCACAGATTCGGCAGAGCTCTTTCCCATATTCCCCTCCCCACCTGCTTCTCTGCTGGATACCTGGCGCTGGCCTTAGCTGGAGTCTCCCCAGCGGAGGAGGTATCAGGGGAAGCTCTGGCTTTGAAATGTTTCCCTGGCGCCTGATTTCGTTTCCAGTTAAACCTCTCAGCCAAGTGGCTTTGGGAATCATGGGCTCGCCTTCTCACGGAAAACCTCTAAGGGTTACAAAACTGAGGGTAACATTATTTCCCGGAGTGCTTCCTAGATGTCAGACCTCGAGCCTCCACGGCCCTGAACCCTAGAGTTTGCACAAAGTGGTGACACCAGACCCGAGCGAGCCAGGAGCCAGATTCCGAGGTGGGGAAACTGTGGGGTGCGCTGTAAATGCCCGGATGAAACGCTCGCTCTTAAACTCAGCTCTTCTAGAAGGAAAAGAGAAAACCATGAGCCCCGGAGATGCTTCCTCCGCATTAACCAGCTATCGACCCGGCTGCGTGGAGCTGCGGGAGGTGGGAAAGAGGCCAGGGAAGGAGCGAGGTGGTTCTCTGTGAACCAATCACGCAGGTCCGAGGGCGCCCATGCCCAGAAGAACCCCCAGACCCATTCGCGTACCCAAGAAACTCGATTAATTAGGTCCCTCCAGGCGTCCCAGGTCCCAAGCAGAAGCGGCCTCTCCACTACCCTAGTGTCCAGCAGAGATCAGCCCTGCCCTGGCCGGGGGTCCGCGCTTCACGTCGGGACTCAGCGTCCTAGGCGGCCGAGCCCCGACATGGCACTGGCTCTGCAACTCGACCGGCCCAGTGGAGCCCGGCCCCGGACTGAACTCGAGAGTTCGAGGACAGCCGAACCATTTCCAGAGATTTTTAATCCAAGGGACGAGGTCAAAGTGACACACTCGCACAGGGAGAAGCAGGTGCACGGAAAGTTGATTTGGGAAAGGCACGCGCGCACAAACGCGCCGCACACAAAAGCTTTTCCGTCTTTTCGCCTTCTTCCAACGTTCCCAGGGCTCACAGCGCTTCGGAGGCTTGCTGGAGACGCTCTCTCTACGCGGCCCCGAGTGTGGCAGTGCACGGAGAGGGTGTCCACAGCACACGTTTGGTGCACACAGCCGCGCTCGCTGGACTCGCACTTGGGGCCGCGCGGCCCGACGTCTGCCCAAGGCCCGCGGCCCGCCAGGCTCAGGGGCAGCGCCACGCACTGCACGCGAGCCGCCAGCCACCAGGCCCCCTTTCTGCCCCCTCCTCGGCCAGCCAGCCTCACGGTGCGCGCGCGTCCCCGTCGGGGGCGCCACATCAGCCCTGGGTCTCCCAGCCGAGGCCCTTCTTCTGTCCTTCCCTCCCAGAACCGAAGTCCCCGGGCTGCGGTGCGGCCGGCGATCCCTCCGCTTCCTGGAGATGCCGCGGCGCACGCTCCCACCGCTCCCTCCCCCCGCGCTCGGGTTACAGGTTAATGAAATGCTCGTTTTCCTCAGTCATTTGTTTTGTTTTCCTGCAAAGTTCTGATAAGTAGCTAACCAACGAAGCTTGTAATTACAATCTTACAGAAACCGGGCCGATCTGTATATAAATCTCACCATCCAATTACAAGATGTAATAATTTTGCACTCAAGCTGGTAATGAGGTCTAATACTCGTGCATGCGATAATCCCCTCTGGATGCTGGCTTGATCAGATGTTGGCTTTGTAATTAGACGGGCAGAAAATCATTATTTCATGTTCAAATAGAAAATGAGGTTGGTGGGAAGTTAATTTCTCTCCGCTCTGTGAAGCGTAGACAAGAATTTAATGATTTAATTACAGTTGTAAGCCCTTTCCATGAGACTTAAATTGAGCTGAGAATATTTTTTTCTTCTCTCTCTCTCCCTCTCTCTCCCTCTTCCGCATTCTCTCTCTCCGCTATTAGCAGCCGTGTGGACGCCTGAGTGCGTGGCCTGGCGTCCGCACCGGGAGGGATTTGCATCAGGCCGGAATCCGGACCCCGGGGATCCCAGGAGGCGAGGGCCGGCGGCCTGTAGAGCCGCCCCGGAACGGGCTGCGGCTCCCCACCGGTCGCCAGGGCCTCGAGGCCAGTGCCTGGGTCCCGAGAAGCGTCGGGGAAACTTTGGGAGAAACTTTGCCAACTTTGCTCTCGGCGGGGGAGAGGCCGCCCGGCTGGCCGCGGCGGCTGCGGGCCGCGACGCGCGAGGTGGGCCCCGAGTCAGGCCCGGGCACCAGGGAGCTGGTCGGGCCGTCCCAGGAGGGACGCGAGGGCGGCCGACCTCCCCTGGCTCCCCGCCGCGCCCTCGCGCGTGCCCCGCCTGGCCCGCTCCCCCCCGGGGCTCCGAGCGGCCTGCGACTCGCCGCGCCCAGGATGGCCGGGATCGAAAACCCGGCCCTCAGCGCAAGTGCTCTGATTTCTCTTTACCTCTCCACGATCAGCCTTTTTCCACCTGACTCGAGCAGTTTCACTGCCTCCCTGTCCTTTGTTTTTCTTTCCCCATCTGTCTGCCTCTCCCACTTTCTAGGTATTTGATTTCTAAGTCCATTCATTTTCCTTCTCTTTCCTCCGCTTTCCCCATTCGTTGTTTTATTTGTTCCTCTGGACTACTTTGCACTTCACTTTTCTCCGTGTGGCTCCTTCCCTCTGCCCTGATTTTGTCTCTTTTTATCTCCGTCTGCCTCTGTGACGGTCCCTCTCCCTCACTCCCAATTCTCCTCTGTCTTTCCTTCTCCCTTTCATCCCAGTCTATGTGTCTCTCCGGGTTCTTGGTCTGTCTCTCAGGTTCTCCTCTGCGTGTATTTTCTCGCTTCTCTTCCAGGACGTGTCCCCCCCCCCCCGTGGATCTGCCTTCCCCGCGGGCGCCCCCTCCTCATCCATCTTGGGAGATGAATATGTCGCCTTATTGGATGCCGAGGCCAGAGCCGGGTGATGGGGCTCGGCCAGCTTCGCGCATTTTCTTCATGCATATTGAGGAGATGGTAATGAGCGCGTTTGCATTGTTGCATGGAAAGACCGCGTTTCCGGCCGCAGTTGCGAGCGGGCGAGGGTGGCCCGGGGCCCCAGAGAGCCCTCAGTGGGCACCCAGCCTGGTGGCCGCAGCTGGCCCTCAACGGGATGGCCGGTGCTGGGGGCCCCGGGGAAGAAGTGACCTCTCGGAGCGCTCGGCCCGGCCGCCGCCTCCTTGGGCTTCTCCACAAAGGCCGGCCGCGCTCCTCTCATTAGAGCCTCGTTACGGGAACCCCCGCCTGGCTCGCGACGGTTCCCTCGCGCCCCCAGCCCGCGGGCCTCTGAGCCCCCTCCCCTGATGTTTCGAGGCCTGTGATGGAGCGCCACCAGGAAATTAGTGCCTGACAACGTCTAATGGCAATAAATTGTTTGCGATTCTGAGTGACACGTCGCGGGATCAAACACAGCCGCATTGTGTGCCCGGCTCTGCTCACTCCTTAATCTGGGAGGGCGCAGCGGCCGTCGCTCGCGAAGGGGCAGGTTGCGCGCAGGCCCCGGGGTTGTCCCGATTGGGCTCAGGCCTGGTCTCAGCCTCCCTGGAGCCTACCTGGAGGACTAGTCATTCTACAGGGGCATGTCCCTCCCGGAGAAGGTCCCCAGAGCTCAAGAGACCGGACCCACGCATGCCTCTCAGAGAGGGGAAGGTTTATGAAGTCCGGAGCGTCCAGGGGGCAAACTCTTGAAGAATTGGGCTCAGAGGGAGCCCACTGCTGGAAAGCCAAAAGGGCCCAGATCCCCAGCTCCAGACCCAGCAGAGCAGGGAACCTCTGGGTGTTAGACATTTGCACTAATCCCCCATTCTCCTCCCAACTTCAAACCGGGGAAAGCTGAGAAAACATCAAGATCTGGCCCTGTCTGGAATTGGGTGGTGTCGGGTTTCCCAAACTTCAAACTCTCCACTACCACCTCTATTATTTGTTTAACATTTTTCCTTAAGTTGACTCATTTTAAATACTTACATACATGTTTTTGGAAAGAAAACTTGATACTGCTACTGTAAATTGAAAAGTAGCTCTTACTCGCCGTAAAGGGAAATGGGAACAGATAAAAAACAACTAAAACCAAGCGATCTAAAACATTTGAGCCATGTTGCTTCCTTGGGAATGACTTCTAGAGGACCTGTGGGTGTGTGTGTAATCATTAGCAAGGGTTGGAAGTATTAAACAATCTTTTTCAGAAGAAATGAGAGAATTGAAAAGGGAATGCTTCTTATTATTCAACAATGTTAGTTCTCTGTCTCCAAGATACCTGAAATCATATTGAGGACCCTAAAAGCTGCACTGGCTTAGGGTTTACTAATGGAAACCCATACTCTGTCGAAGAGTATGTAAAAAAAAAATTAGGATGAAAAAAAGTGTCGAGTTATTATTAGTTACCAAATAATTGTGTTAAGCATTATCACAAATAATGTGTGCTAAACAGTATCACATATAAGGTCTACAAAGGAGAGAGTAACCAGGGTATGGTTGTGCTGAGTAACCAGGCCATGTATGGTTGTGCAGGCTGCTCACTGAACAAAGGCACCCTGCTGAGGTGCTAAGAGGGTCCTGAAGTCCAGTCCTTCTGCATTCATCAAACTGGTGCCTTCACTTAGTGCTATTCTGGAAGAAAAGTGCCTTTCTCTAATTTACACAAAGCTGGGGTATGACCTAGTCCTTATCTTAGTGATGGGGAAACTGAGGCTTAGAGCGCTTGGCAAAGTCCTGACTGGACCCGCATCTGATATTCTTGACTATGATCCTTCTGGGAGGAAGATCAGGGTCTTTCGGGGACTTGGGGTGGTGGTGCTGGGAGTTTGGAAGGGAGATATTCAAAGAGTGGTCCCTGGACTGAAGGAAGGAAAAGGGTAGCCAGGCTGCTGGGCTTTCCCTTCACCTTAATCCTTATACTTCATGCAAATATTTGGAGGGGACCTGGGTCAAGGATGCATTATCTTTGCTTGGGAAAGGGGAAAAGGTGTTCTTGTTTGCCTAGGTATTTGAACCTCTTCCTTGCCTCTTTTGGTCAAGTCTTAACCTGTATAAGTCTGTAGACCAGAGCTCCATCCTGCTCCCGTCCACACTGTTTGGAAATTTCAGACCACTAAAGACACACTAAGGGCCTGCATTCTCTAGAAGTTGGGAATCAAGGGTGACCTCTGGCCACAGGCATTCTTTTGGGGGGGGGGGAAGGAGTGGTGAGGTTGGCCTCCATTGAATTTTTCAAAACTTGAATTGCTTGCCAACACTTGCTAATTAGTTAATTTTATTAAAACATCTAGATCTCTGTTTGAAAAACTGGAGGGCTCAGAAACACAAGCCTCTCCTTTGTGAGCACAGTCGCCTAGATTTCATGGCTGCTGTCCATTTACCTGGACATGCTCCAGTGTGCTCCCATCCCCACCTAGCCCACTTCTGTCAATGACCTGTATGCCGTGGGGTGTTGGCACTGCTCTGCATTCTCAGTTGTGAGAACCAGACCATTTGCAGGCAGACACGGCTCCTCCAACGAGAAGAAAGTGGCAGGAGGCATGACCTGGGCAGGAGTTACAAGTGTCCTTTTTTTCCTTTTCTCTCTGCCACTCTCCTGGTTAGTGGGGCAGCTGATTTTCCATGGTGGAGGATGGAGGGGCGCGGGGTGGGGGAGGGAAGTTTGGGGGCAGGTTCCTAAGAGACGTGGGAATGAATAGTTCTGAGACGTTGGCTAAGAGCTGGAGCTAGGTCTATTCTAAATTTTCTGGGAAGAGAACAGAAAGCCTTGTCGCCAAAACAACCATTTGTAGGAAACCCCCTTAGCATCAGCCCTTTCTTGATTCCCATGCACCATCTTAAAAATATCAAACCAGGGGTGCCTGGGTGGCTCAGTCAGTTAAGCATCTCGCTCTTGATTTTAGCTCAGGTCATGCTCTCAGGGTCGTGAGATCAAGCCCTGCATCAGACTCCATGCTGGGCACCGAGTCTCCTTCAAGAGTCTCTCCCTCTCCCTCTGCCCCTACACCCTTAAAAAAAAATCAAACTAGAAAGTCTCTTTCTTCTCTCTTTTCTCCCTCTCTCCATTTCTCTTTGCAGGGAATATTTATTGGGTACCTTCTGTGGGCTAGAAACGGTGCTAAGTGCAGGGGATAGAACGATGAGCTAGCTGTTTCCATGGAGCCTATGTTTTAGTGGGGCAATGACATACTCAACAGGAAAACAAGCAGGAAAAATTAAGATAGCATCAAGTACTATAAAGCAACACAATAATACCAGCTGCACCCGGTTGGATAGTGTCTTCCCCAAATTCATGTCTTTCCCAGAACCCCAGAATGTGACCTTGTTTGGAAGTAAGACCATTGCAAATATAATTCATTAAAATGAAATGTATGCTGGAGTTTTATCTCCTATAGGAGTGGAGTGGGTTCTTAGTCTGGTAAGACTAGTGTCCTTATAAGAAGAGGAGAAAAGAGACAGAGATAGACACAGAGAGAGAAGCCAGGTGAAGACAGAGTCAGAGACTGGAGTGATGAATCCACAAGCCAGGGGATGCCAAAGATTGCCGAGAGTCACCCAATGCTAGAAAGAGGCAAGAAAGAGTTCGCCCCAAGCGCCTTCAGAGAGAGTATGCATGGCCCAGTCACATTTCAGACATCTAGGCTTCAGAACCCTGGGCGAAGAAATTTCTGTTGTTTAAAGCCTTCTCACTTCTTACAGCAACGCTGGGAAATGGATATAACAAGTGATGTGATGGGGTAGGAGAGCTGTTCCTATAGACAGCACAATCACAAATCTGTGAGGAGGTGATGTTTTAGCTGAGATAAAACTATTCGAGAAACATTGGGGGAAGTGTATTTTCAAGCTGTTCTGTCCGGTACGGTAGCCACTAGCCACGTGTGTCTATGGAACATTTGAAATGCACCTGGTCCAACCTGAGATATGCTGAAAGTGTAAAATACCCACCAGGTTTCAAAGATTTAGTATGAAAAGAAAGAATGTAAAATGTCTCATTCGGTTTTTGCATAGATTGCATGTTGAAATGAGATTTTCGATATATGCTTGAGTTAAGCAAAGATGACTATTAGAATTAATTTCACCTGTTTCTTTTTACCTTTTGTAAATGTGGCTACTAGAAAATTTAAGATTGCATTGGTGGCTCACATTAGATTTCCATTGCGTGGTGTTCTAAACAGAAGGAACAGCGTGTGCAAAGGCCCTGTGGCAAGGAAAGATCTCCCTGTGTTCAGTTGTTTTGTACTCAGTCTGCATGTTGATATTTATTTGATGATGTTGCTGAACCTGAGACACTGATCTGGGAAGCCCCACTGAACTTACAGGAAGTGAATACGTAAGTCTCTGTCCCTTTCTCTCCTCAGTGGAGAGGGAGGACATGACATTCAGCCCTTCAGCTTGATGCTTCCTTTCTACTTTCTAACCCCATGTAATCTCTTAGGCCCAAACTCTGCCCATCATTTCTGCTTGGTATGTCCATCTCATCATCTCTGTGTGCTTGTTAGCATGAAGAACTTGGGGCACGGCCAGCTCCATCAGCCTTCTTGTCTGCGGATGGTATTAATGTATCAAAATCGTGGTATTCTGGTATACAGCAGAGACCTGCGTTCCCCCAGCCCACAGCTTACAAAGTGAACTTCAAGGACCACATTAGTTCACTTACTAAGCTCGAATTTTGTTCTCCTAAGACAGAGGTCACAGCATGGTGTGCTGGGCATAATGCTTGCATGCTTTGATCATCTTGCAGAGTTTTGAAACTCCTTTTAAGTTTGGTTGTTGCATCAGTCAGGTTAGGCCGGGCTCTGCTGCGGTAGCAAGCAATCCTCAAACCTTAATGGCTGATAAGCACCCAGGCTCCGTGTTCTTGGCTAGGGCTCCGGTCATGACGTCTTCCCTCCAGGGCCCAGGGTGGGCGAGCAGCTTCCATCTGGAGCGTTGCTGCTCGCCTGACCGAGACACAAGAGTACAGCAAAGCACATACTGGCTCTCGAAGCCAGTGCTTGGAAGTGACACGTGTTACTTCTACTCACATTTCATTGGCCGGAACAATCACGTGGCCAAGCTTGAAGTCAACAGCAAGAGGCTGCCCCCGCGTCCTGCAGGGTGGACCAAGTTATGGGACGGGTCTTGCGCCCACTTCAAATAGGGTCAGCCTTCTCCTATCATGGCCGCTGCTTGGACAGGCACAAGCAGGTTCACCTGCCCACCCCCACGTTGGACCTCTTGCTCCTCTGATGTATCGACCTGGGATGCCAGCAGCGACCAGCGGTCACCCACACGCCGGCCCCCTGGAAGTGCAGGGGAATGAACACCTGTGGGGCCTCCCTTGACTAAAGGGGAGGGAGAGGGCGGATAAATGTTTCGCCTTCCGTTTTGAAGCAGGCAGTTCCGAGATGCTCGTGGTAGGTGCCCAGAAGGTCCTAGTAGCATCTAGGTCCTATAGCAACGGTCAATCCCGGAGCACGTCTTTGGGTGGCTTTCCTTCTCCCCCCTTCACTCCCTGTTCTTGTTCCCCGGGAAGTATT
Organism: Ursus maritimus; assembly: GCF_017311325.1. Lineage (NCBI taxonomy): Eukaryota > Metazoa > Chordata > Mammalia > Carnivora > Ursidae > Ursus > Ursus maritimus. The sequence continues at coordinate 11,989,347 of NW_024424341.1, forward strand.
TCCCATAGAAACCAGTTGTGTGGAAGCTTTTGCCTGAGGACCTGACACTGGGAGAAACTTAGCTGAGACAGAGGATAGAAGAAGGGAAACACCGTCAATCACCATTGCCCATATTTAAAATCCTAATCTAAGATTTTTCTCGAAAATTCACTTGTGACAGCACCGGACCCAAATACTGGCAGATCCCAATAGGCTGGACTTGAATGGGGGTAGTAGCTCCCTTGAGATGGGACCCAGGTTCTCTGTTGAGCACACTGGCACTCCAAGTGGGGGGAGTCTTCCCGTTTTCACGCTGCCTGTCTGGCTCCAGTAGGCTTTTGGGTTTTTTTTTATCCCTATTAGAGGGCCCATTGGCTGAGCTAGATAGACATCTATGAGTTTTTGGAAATCTTTTTTATTATACGGCCATCTTTCTCTATTATTATTATTATTATTATTATTATTGCCTTTTCTTTTTTTTTTTTTTACTTTGTTTCTCTTTCTTTTGTATTATAACAGGGTCAGTTCTAAGAAAAATGTATGCTGGCAGTGCCAGGAGGGAGGGGGCAGTGTGTGGATTGTCTCCACTGTATTCCCGGTGCTTCCCCTAAGCGTGGTCTACAGCAGGTGTTGATGTGCAAAGAATGTTTACCGTATGAATGACAACTTGAAGGCCTGTAGCATCCGGCCCCCAAGGTGACCCCCAGCGATCCCCAGCTCTGTCCTCATGGACAGCCCTCCCTTTGAGTGTGGACTAGACTTACCGATTTACTTTTACTGAATAAAATAGGGCACAAGCGATGAAACGCCACTTCTGAGATTAGAGTAGGTCATAGAATGACTGTGGCTTCTGTCTCGGGCACTTTCTCACTCTCTCTCATACAAGAAGAGCTCCCATGTTACGTGAGGCCCGCACGGCAAGGGCCTGAGGCCTGCCAGCAGCCATGTGGGTGAGCATGGAAGCAGATTATCCGGTTCTGGCTGAGTCTTCAGGGGATTAGAATCCCAGCTAATCACTTATTTGCAACCTCATGAGAACCACGGGGCCACTAGCATCCACCAGCTGCACCTGGATTCCTGACTCAGAGCAACTGTGAAATAATAAATATTTGTTGTTTGAAGCCTGGGAGTTGGCAGGCTATAGCCTGGGGGCTGGCCACCTGTTTTTGTAAATAAAGTTTTATTGGAACAAAGAAATGACCATTAGTGTACATACTGTCTCTGGCTGCTTTCCCGCTCCATCAGCAGGAGCTGTTGAGCAGTTACAATGGAGACCTGATGGCCCACAAGTCTAAGACTGTTACTATCCAGGCCTTGAAGGAAAAGTTTGCTGATCTCTGTTTGAAGCTGCTGTGTTTTAGAATAATTATTGCATAGCCATAGCTAACTACTACAGAGCCTTGCAGATCTAGAACAGTAGGTCTAACAAGGCTTGGATGTTTTGGGGTAGGGCTTCTGATTTCACTGAAGCTCAGTTTAAGAGATATTAACTGGGCCTCTACTGTGTCCCAGGCCCAGTCTCAATCATATTCCAGAATGCCCTATTCAGTCCTTCATCTACTGTTCCCTCAGGCACTTCCTCGGTCTATGGCACACTGCAGGTATGCCAAATGTGTGTGGGTTTAAACTGGCTTTTAGAGATTGGAATTAGCAGTGCACTCTCTGGACCACCATGGAGGGCTCTGTCATCCTGAGGAGGTGAGCAGAGAGTAGGCAGGCATCCAGCTGGTCTGTGCTTGCACGGTTTGTTGGTGATCAAAATATGGCAACATTCCTATTGCCTTACCCTCAGGCTCCTAGAGCTCTCCTGCCACCCCAGCTCTCCCGTCTTCTCCCTGGCCCTGTGACCCAGTGACCAAAGAGCTCAAGGCATGGTACAGCAAGGGCCTCCCCAGCTTCTGGGGGCCACTCTGATTGGTCTGTTCCCATGTCAGTCCAGGACTAACCCCTGACCTATTCCCTCCAGCCACCCCACCACGTTGGTCTTGGAGCATGGAAGAGAAGGGAAATTACTGCTGCTCTCCAGGGCCAGACCTCAGGCCTGGGCGGGATGAGATGCCCAGCAATGCTGTCCACACAATGAAATATATAGGCATAGGTTGAATGTTTGCCCCTTTCCGGGGTGGGTCAGGGAGGGGAAGTAAAGAGGAATAAGATGTGGGTCTTCTCCTCGAGAGGGCGATCAAATTCTAACATGGCAGGAGGGTCTGCAGCGAGAACTTCTGGGTGGACTTCTGGCCCCACTTCTGACCTTGGGCAAGTGACTCAGTTCTCTATGCCTCTCTTCCTCATCCATGACGGGAAGATTTCTGACCTCATGGCATTTTCGTGAGGATAAGCAAACACATGGCAAGTGCTGAGAATAATGCCTCGTACCTAGTGAGCACTCAGCAGATGTTAAGAAAAATGATTAACCCCCAGGGCCAAACGAGTGAGCTTAGAAGGCCTCATGGCAATGGCAAGATGGACATCCAGCGAGTGTTGGTTCCTGTGTGGACAGGGCTGGTTTCACAGGCGTGTGACCTCTGTGTGGTGCCCCGTACCTAGAAGTACCCCACACTTGGAGTCATGCTCTGCTGTTTTCAATCTTGAAATTCTTTTTTTTTTTTTTAAAGATTTTATTTATTTATTTATTTACTTGAGAGAGAGAGAGCAAGAGCAAGTGGGGGTTGGAGCAGGGGGAGAGGGACAACCAGACTCTGCGCTGAGCAAGGAGCCTGACGCGGTGCTGGGATCTCACCACCCTGAGATCACGACCTGAGCCCAAACCAAGAGTCAGACGCCTAACCCGCTGAGCCACCCGGGTGCCCCTGCCATCTTGAAATTCTTGAATAACTTTTGAACCAGGGGCCCACCTTCTCATTTGGCACTGAGCCCTGAAGAAGGTGTAATCCGTCTTGCACACAGAAGTGGACAAGGCACAGGTCCGTACCTCAGGGGCCTTGCAGGTGTGTGACGTAGGCAGATGGGCCCGCCGTAATTGCATGTCCGAGTCACATGGCCTCTGGGGAGCTTGCAGCCCGTGCATTCCCACACACCGTGGTTGGTTAGAAGCAGCCAAGAAGACCTCCTTGAAACTGCAGAGGCTCTACAGCGGAGGCCAAGCCTGCCCTCCACCGCCACGGGAACCCAGAGAGCAAAACCAGCCGGGAAAATGGGTCCCCTGATGCATCCGTTAAGGGAATGCTGCTTGGATTTATCTTCTGCAAGAGGAATAAGGTCTTGAATTCTGAAATATTTTTGAAACCTTTGGAAAATCCCACTTTAATCGCTGATGACAGTTTGACATTTTTCCAGCTGTTTAGAAGCAGGAGACAAGTCGGGTTGCTCGGCAGGGCATAGGCTGGCATGCTGGGATATGTGTGGGCTCTCACCTCCCTCCCTCTCTCCGGCTCCTTACGGCCTTGAGGAAAAAGGAAGGGGAAACAAATCAACCCAGGCTCATGCGGTGTTCATGCCATCCCGTGCTGTCTGCATTTGGGGGCTTACCCTTGAGAGTAAAATCTTAATCAGGTAACTATTCCTTTCCTCTTCCCAGATCCATGGACTCACCTCCTTCTCACCCACACACGAATCTGGGAGCTTCTGTGTCTTTTCCTCATTAAATTGGCTGGGAGGATTGTTTTATTGACTCCTTGGGCACCAGCGACACCCCATTGTTTCCTCTTTTGACGGGTCTTCCAGGTGCAATCAAGACATGAGTGTGGATTATAATCCAGGTTCCGAGGTCACCTGGCTTGCTGGGACAAAGTATGTGCTCACACCCTAACTCTGCCTCTTACTCCTCGGGGAATCATGCGAAAGTGACTTGGCCTCTCTGTGCCTCAGTTTCCCCATCTGTAAAATGCTGGGAGGACGCATGAATGACTTAATCCATGCAAAGTGCTCAGAAAGCATAAGGAAGCACTTAAGCATATAACTACGTATGCAACATATTTTTAAAGCCATCCTTCCCCTGTATTCTTATGTACGGATGTACTATGACCCCTGCCATCATATTCCCATCCGTAGAAGGTAACACACGTGGAACACTCACCTATGGCCAGGCAAGGTTTCAAGGCCTTTATAAATCTGACCTCATTTAAACCTCAAAACAACATTATGAGCTCGGGCCTGCTATTTCTCCCATTTTACAGATGAAGAAAAGTGAGGCACAGGGACGTTAAATAACTTGCCTGAAATATCACAGGTGGTAAGACGCACAGTCATGAATCACGCTCAGTCCTCCAGCCCCAGAGTTACCCCCGACTCTCAGCCACTGTGATCTGCTAATATATAAAACTCATGCTTTGTTGGCCATTTAGGATTTCCCCTTTCTCTTTTTCTTTTTCTTTTTTTTAAAGATTTATTTATTTGAGGGAGAGGGAGAGCATGTGCACGTGAGTGGGGAAGGGGCAGAGGGAGAGGATCTCAAGCAGACTCCCTGCTGAGCCTGGAGCCCAACTCTGGGGCTTGATCTCACGACCCTGAGGTCGTGACCTGAGCAGAAACTGGGAGTTGGGTGCTCAACCGACTGAGCCACCCAGCACCCCAGGGTTTCCGTTTCAATAAAATTTTCGATTTCTTATCAAAGAATAATACACATCCATGAAATGCAGGTATCCTAAGTGTAGCGTGTACTGACTTTCACAAAGTGAAAACACCCGCGTAACCAGCTTCCACACCCAGAAACAGAAGGCGACATCCTTCCAGAGCCCCGGGGTCTCCCAGTCACCCCAACACCTCCAAGGGTGCCCCCTAGCCAGACTCCCAAGAGCAGAGGTTGGTTTTGCCTAGTTTTATACTAGATGAAAACAGAATCATGCAGTTTGCATTCTCTCGTTTCTGCTATCTTCTTTTCGGCTCAATGTTACATTGTTGCTTGTGGTTGAAGATGGTGTGTTCTCTTTACTGCATGGTGTTTCATTTACTTATCGATCTACTTTCCTGTTGCTGGGAATTTGGGTAGTTTTCATGAATAGCGCCGTTAGGAACATTCTGGTGCATGCCTTTTGACGGACATATAGCCGCACTTTTGCTGGGTGCATCCCTATGACTGGAACAGAGGATGTGCCTAGGTTTCGCTTCAGTAGACATTGCTTGTCTGCCAAAATATTTTCAGGACACTGCGCAGTGCTGTTGGGGAAGGCAGTTGGGGGTTGGGCGTTTCGTAAGTGATTTCCCTTTTTGACCATTGACTGGAAATAAAACATGACATTTGGACCTAGTGGCAGGAGGAGGCACCAAGGCATGCCAGGGGCTTATTTATGGGGTTTTGTTAAACACCCCACCTTTCTTTAATTTCTGCAGGATATCCTCTTCCTGTAAAGTGGGCCGAAAGGGCAAATCATGCAGGTTTCACGATGTCACTGTTGAGCTGAAAAGCAAAGAAGCCGGCTCACCGCCGTGGGGCGGACACAGAGGCTGTTCCCAGGGAGGCCGTGAACCTGGCACAGAGCCCCTGCCACTTTTTGAACCCACCACGCGGGACCCGGCAGTCTCACCTGAGCTGACTGTGTGCTCCCTGTGTGGCCCGCCGCGTGCTGGGCTCCAGGGACACGGTGGCATGCAAAGCTGGCCAGATCCCTGCCCTGTCAAGCTTACGTTCCCCCAGATAGAAACACGGACACACGTGAACAACTTTAAACAAGTCATTTCAGAGCCTGATTTCAAAAAAAGAAAGATGAAAAGAATAAAACGGGAGGAGGGGCACGTGGGGGGCTCAGTATGTTAAGCGTCTACCTTTGGCTCAGGTCATGATCCCAGTGGGATCGAGCCCCACATCGGGCTCCCTGCTCAGCTGGGAGTCTCTGTCTCCCTCTCTCTCTGCTCCTATCCTTGCTTGTGCTCTCTCTCTCTCTCTCCCCCCGTCCCTTAAATAAATAAATAAAATCTTAAAAAAGAAAAGAAAAATATCTGTGGAGTGGGATGGGACTCATGGGCGGGCCGCCCTGTGCAGTCGCATTGAGACCCCTCCCTCCTTTGCTATCCTGAAGTCTTAATAATTTTCTAACAAGTGACCCACATTTTCAGTTTGCTCTGGGCCCTGCGAATCATGTAGTGGGTCCTGTGGGGTTGTTGAGGTCATTGTTATGTAAAACACCCCGACTACAAACCCTCGAGGATGTCCTCTGTTTCTGCTCACTCCTTTCCTTTCACCCCCCTGCTCCGCATCTGAGAAGTCCAGAACGGGTCCCAAAGCTTCAGTCAGAGCAATCAGGATCTAAATGGAGCATTTGCTTTTGATATGGGGTTTTCATGGCTTGGAGCTCCTGCAGTTCCCTGGAGGCCCCTGGGTGATTAATGATAACAGGGCTTTCTCCATTGTGCAAGGAAGTAGAAAGGAAGGAAGAGCCCTTTAGAAAGAGAGGGTGTCCAAGCGCTGGGCCCTTGGACTTCAAGGTCCCGGGGAGGGAAGTTTAACCCTTGGGCAGAGGTCCTGGCGGGGTCGCTCTGGGGAGCTGGATGGGCTGGTGACCTGGCTCAGGTTGTCGGGCTATGAGCCTGGGCCATCTGTGTTGTGCTCTGATGATCCGGCCACGGCTTTGAGCCCAGCTGAGGCCCAAAGAGCCATTGCTAAAGGCTTTGAGACTCGGGCAACATCTGAATCCTGGGCTAGTTCACCAGCGTATTCCCGGCATCCCAGGAAATCCAGTCCCAGTCACACCGGTAGGGCCCAGGGCAACGGTGGACAGAGCCCCTCGGCATCTGAGAGGAACCCCACTTCTGTTATCATAGCTCCTCAACCATTTCAAAGAGTTAAGAAACGTCAAAATAAGGTTCCAAAAGACTGATTTGTTCCAACATTTGCCATCAAAAATGAACGCGTTTAACAAACACAGAATCTCATGAAATGTAAATCTGCTAGGATTTTTGTGTTCCCATTCATATTTATATTTAGAATTATAACTAGCTAATTGATGAGCGCACGAGTGTGTGAACGAACGCTCCAGCTTTTTCAACCCCTCATGGGCTGATCCCGAGGCAGGTTCGACGTGGTCCCTCTGAGGGCCCCACAGGATTGAGTCCCAGTGGGAACCTGTCCGTTGACTCAATTCCTTAATTCTTCCTTTCCCGGCCTCAGTGAGCTTCCTGGGATCACCCCCCTGATAGAAGCAATCAGATGGCTGGAGGGCTGAGTCCAGGCTGCTCTGAATACTGCCAGATAGTCCCCCCGACATGCTTTTCATACTTCTCGCAGGAACACCCCCTCCATCCCCCCCAGGGTCATCCTAACCTTCCCCCAGCAATTTATATCTACAAACTCATTCACAAGAACCTTGAGGTTCCCTGTACCCAAATCCTTTGCTCAGCATCTGCTTTGGGGAACTCAAATTAAGACACCGCCTCAAGCAGCTTGGATCTGAGGCCCCAGTCCCAGACCCACCCCACCCATACCCCAGATTCTCAATTTGTAATTCTAAATAAAGGTTTAAAGGATTGACAGCAACTTGCCCTGTGACTTCGGGCCAATCGCTACCTGTCAGGGGTCTAGATTTTCACCCATGAAGTGAAACGACATTGAGATAATAACACCCACGTCTCCACTTTTTTCTCCCCCACGTTTTCAATATGGTTGTAAGCCCCAAAGTCCACACTACTTAGAGGACTAAAGACGAGGGATGTGTACAAAGGTGGGGGAGCTGATCCCTGCTCTGGTGGATACGTACAGTCGGCACTGCATGAGATGCCTTCCCACGTCTGCTAACAGCATCCCCACTTTCTTGAGAAATAACACCTCTCTCAACCTCAGGCCTTTTTTGGGACTGGCTCAGATCCTGCCCTGGCTTCAGGGGTAAGGGTGTGACCCTGGCCTTGCTAGGAAGTATATTTATTGCCATGAGATACAGTGAAGGGTTCAAGATGGAGCCCAAGACTCAAATTAGGTCCGTGATACTAAGTTCTGTTGCTGTTGTTTTTTACCCTGCAACTGTTGAGAAAAAGAGATTCTGTTTCTTTTAGGGGAAGCTGAGCTTGTACGATATAGGTCGTCTCACCACCACAAAAGGAAGAGTCAGTTAGATAACGAAAGGAACACAGAGAAAGGCAGAACTGAGATATGCGGGAGGGACTGGGGAAGAAAAGGGGCAGAACAAGCCTGATGACATTTATTATACACTGCTGGAAGTCCTGGATCCAGCCATGCCTGAAGTCCATGCAGTTGCCTTACTTGCTTAAGTCAGTCTGAGTTGGGTTTTTGTTTCTTGTAACCAAGAAGCCCCCAAAATATATCTACTAAATGTTAGATGGTTAATAATATTTGGTGTCTTTTTCGGTTCTACCTTTCCAAGCAGATCATAAGTTTCCCAAAAGCAGGAATCAGGCTAGATGTTCTGTGGTCAGTAGGTTTTGAGATCTGTGTTGAGCAGTGGCTGAGTGGAAGGTTGAACATAGGACCAAAGGGACCAAAGGGCAGGAGAGTTGGAGGAAGGGAAGAAAACACAAGGAGAGAAGGCAGATTGATTGCTTGCTCCCACATGACTCTGTGTCACTAGTGATAGAGGCTGAGGCTATGCGTTGGGTAGTTCAGATACCATTTTGACCCTCATGGAGCTCACAGTTGAGTGGAGAAAACAGGTGTTTAGCAAGTCATCACAGTAATAGCATATTATGGGTATAGATGTGGGTCGTGTGTGTGTGTGTGTGTGTGTGTATGTATGCACATAACTCCTGTCCCCTCAAGGTTCTTGTGAATGAGTTTGTAGATGTAAATTGCTGGGGGAAGGTTAGGATGACCCTGGGGGGGATGGAGGGGGTGTTCCTGGGAGAAGTATGAAAAGCATGTCGGGGGGACTATCTGGCAGTATTCAGAGCAGCCTGGACTCAGCCCTCCAGCCATCTGATTGCTTCTGAGGAAGGATGTGCTCCTGGTGCCTTCAAAGTCATTTGCTCATGATGGGAAATGGTAAGAATACCACCACAGTGGGGCTCCGACAGTAACCTGTCTCCATGCTTCCAGTGTTTTCTCCCGATGGTTGCTTTCTGCCTCCCAAGGGGACTCAGGCAGGTAGGAGGTGAATGTGCTGGACCATCAGGCATTGAGTTTCTTTCATGTTCGCACAAGACCAGGGAGAGGAGGTGCTCTGTGGGGTGAAGATGAGGGAGGGCATCTCATACCTCTCTGATGACTGGCCACTCCGAGTGGGTGTTTGTTCCCATGGGCAGAGGGCACACATCTAATTGTTGTCCTGATAAATAGTCCCCCCAGACTAGTTGCACCTGCTGCACCTGGGCCAGAGAAGGAACATGGCCCCCAGTGACCGGAGCCCTGGAGGAAGAGAAAGGGGATGGAGGAGTGGAGGGATTCAGAGCAAGGGGTTTGGGGTCGCACGGACCTGGATCCTTGCTCTGTCCCTTACTACCTGGGCGACATGTGAGAAGTCACTTAGCCTCTCTGTGCCTCAGTTTCCTCATCTGTAAAATGGGGGAACTCTTGCAGGGTGTTCCCACCCACATGGTAGCTAATGATGGGATTAATCCCTGGGCAGAGGGATTGAGTGATGTTAATTTTCTTTGACTTTTCTCGTTTTCCATTTTTTTTCATACAATGAATACGTAAATCTTTTAAATGAAGAGAAAGCCAATAAGTGTTTAGAAAATGAAAGGCTGTTTCTGAAAAATTGGAGAATACCAGGTAGAGGAACGAAGGGAACAGAGAGAGTGGAATTTAGAGGGAACCAGCAGTCATTTGGGGCGTACTGAGTCCAAGGGTTGGTGAGAAACACCAATCTTCTTTGGAAGCAACTCGGGAGCCCAAAGGTCTCGAGTGAGCCATGGAAGCCAGGGCTGGGGTGAGAAGTTCCTTTTGGGAGCACCGTGAATGAGGGAGAAGGGGGTGATGCTACATTAGCCATTAGGATCGGAGCAGGACAACGTAAGGAGAGTGGGAATATGGGGAGCGAGATCATAAGGAGTGGGAAAGGGCACAGCCACAAGGAATGGAGGAAGGCAGAGGAGAGGCCAGGACAGGCACCGACGCCAAAGGAGGGCTTGGACTCACCTGGCTATTCCCTTCTTCGTTAAAGGAGAAATGGAAACTGTATTAATCTTGAGCCCCCAAGTATCTCTAACCGGCCCCACCTCCTGATGTGAGCCATCACCTCTGATGGGCTTGGTCTGTGAAGAGAGAGCTCGCAGTGGAGGGACACCTCTGTTTCAGTTTTGCCCTAAACCCAGTGCCTGGCAGCTACCGAGTGTCCAAAAAATATTATTCACCTGACTTAACCCAAGTATAAGCTGGGGCCCTACATGGCCCAGTCTTACTGCAATGTCGTATTTAGAGGAACAGGGTCCGAAATTAAAAAAAAAAACAAAACACACATAATTTTAGAAGGAACTTAATCTGTACTTGTGACTCTTAAAAACTTCCATGTGGACTCACTTCGTCCTCTAGAGTGACCTTTCCTAAAATTCCCTTTTCTCTACTCTCGTCCTCACGCATCCTGCAGCTGCCTTGAGGGTGTTCCTTCTCCAAATGCTGCCGCAGATCTGTTCCTCATCTCCAGCCTACATGGCATTTCCTCTTCCTCCTTTCCACATGTCACACTTTATTGCCTCTTGCCAGATGTCCCTGGAATTTCTGCTCTGGCCAAAGAACATGCCGGAAGGGTGGGAGAACACGTGAGCGCTTGGCTCCCAGTTCTTCCTCATTCTTCAGAGGGGGATTCATGCAGACATCAGTGATCGAATGAAGAGAAGGGAAGACTTGGTTAACACAAGGGTCTGGGTTTGGATCCTGGATCGTCTTCTTGTTCACCATGTGACTTTGTTATGAAACCATTGAGACATTGAGTTTCTCTGTGAGCAAAACAGGGAAATAATACACTTACCTCAGAGTGTTAAGCATTGAATGAGTTCATTCATTCAGATGCTATACCAGCGCCCAACCATGGAGTTTGGGCAAATGAGCGTTGGCTAAATCATCACCATCTCCATCGTGAGATTTTTTTCATCAATGTGAAAAAAAATGTTGCCCCTCTTCTGTCCCAGGAGAGAGGACTCAGTTTCCCCTAAAACTTCCTCCTTCCCCCCTTCTCTCCTCCTTCTTATTCCTCTTCTTCTTCCTCTTCCTCCTCTTACCTCTCATCATCATATCATTCTCATTCTCATTATCATCATCGGGCTCGGGAACCAGACTGTCCGATTCAGATCTTGGCTCTACCACTTATTTGAATCCAGAGGAACTTTTAACATCTATGCACCTTCTTGCTCTATGAAAAAGGGTTAATAATGAAACCTACCTTATAGAATTGCTATGAGAATTACAGCTACTGCCATATACAGAAGAGCTCAGAGGAATGTTTTCTATCGTAGGTGCCCAACGAGTGTTACTCTGTCGTATGTAGAGGGTAAAGGTCGAATCAGGATTCAGAGCCCATTCTGACAGCAAACTATATGTTCCTAACAACTGTCCTGCCTCCTTCCTTCAGGCTCAGTGTGGGAAATTTTAGTTAAAAGAATGTTCCCTCCCTAGATGCCCAAAGTATTGGAGGCAGAGTCTCGAAGAGATATGCATGCACTCGTATTCAAAACAGCATTATTCACGATAGCTCAAGGTGAGAGGAATGCCCGTGTCCACGAACAAAGGAGTGAACAAACCAAATGTGGTATATGCCTATGATGGAATATTATTCAGCCTTGAAAAGGAAGGATACCTGCTACAACATGGATGAACCTTGAGGACATTGTGCTGAGTGAAATGAGCCCATCGCAAAGAGACATCTAGTGTATGACTCCACGTACATGAGGTCAAATTCATGGGGACAGAAAGTAAAATAGAGGTTGCTGGAGTGAGGGGAAGTGGAGGAGGGACTTAGTGTTTAATGGTGACGGAGTTTGGGGGCCCCTGGGTGGCTCAGTTGGTTAAGCTTCTGACTCTTGATTTTGGCTCAGGTTGTGCTCTCAGGGTCATGAGTTCAAGCCCTGCATTGGGCTCTGTGCCGAGCATCAAGCCTGCTAAAGATTCTCTCTCCCCCTCCCCTGCTCATGCTGTCTCTCCCTTGCTCTCTCTCTGTCTCAAAAAAAAAAAAAAAAAAAAAAAAAAAAGAAAAAGAAAAAGAAAAAGAAATAATGGGGACAGAGTTTCATTTTTCCAAGATGAAAAGAGTTCTAGGGATGGATGGTGGTGATGGTTGCAGAACAGTGTGAATCTACTGAATGCTCTGAGCTGTATAGTTAAATAGTTATGATGGTAATTTTTACAACGTGTGTGTTTTCCTACAATGAAAAAAAATGTTGCCCCCCCCCCCCGGAAAGCGGTGACAGGACTCCGTTTCCTTTGAGTCTCTTCGTTGCTCACCTGGGGACCATGGGTACCCCATCAGTGACTCCATTTCTCGTTTATGCCCTGACCTTGTGGTCACGTTGTTGGTGATGGACAGCGGTGAGCCGTGGACCTCCTCCTGGGAGGGGACATGCATAGCCACCATGTGCCCTTGCCACCCCCCCAGAAGGGCCAGCAGTGTGAGGCAGCCAGCCAGAGGCCCAGTCGGCCAGGAGGTCTTTAGAATGGGTTAATTTCAAAATCTGGGGGAAAGTCTTATTATTGTCTGTGTGCGTTTGGGGAAAAGGAGAAATCTTGTGCGTTTGTGCTGCTTCCCCTTTGGTTTGTGTGACTGTGTGTTGCGTAGAGAACTGACTATCTGCTCCTTTGTCACAAGGCTCCCGCCAGGGTCCTGGCCACAGTCTCATTAGGGTCCTGATGGTGAGTGGACCCTTAATGTCAGCTGGGACACACACTGCCGTGACTTGCAGATAGATTTTCTTGCTTTTTTCTTTTTTTTCCTTTTTGCAGCTGATTTGCTAATGTCCGCTGGGATTCTTTTAACTAAAGTTTCGAGATCTTCTCCTGGGTCAGGAGGTGAGGGGACCATGCACTGGCAGAAATTGCTTCCTCTGGAGTAGCCTTGATTGGAATTTTGAAAAAATGAAGGCAATTTGGAACTTCGAAAGAGAGGTAAGCTGTGGGCTAACCCGCAAATCGAGGTTTTATTTTCTTCCCTCCCTCTCTTTCTCTTTTGGCTTAATTTTTCTCCCTGTCTTTCTGGTGTTCCCTGTCTCATTTCTCTCTGCCAAGCAATTTTCTATCTTCTACTTAAAAACCCCGTTTCAACCTCTGGCCCTTTGGGAACTCTGATTATTTCTGATTAAAACCTCGTCTTAGCCTGGACTCCCCCAGGAGTGGCTTGTAAGGCAAGGGCTGAAGCATAGGTAGCTTATTTGGGAGAATCCCAGGAAGCAGGAGCCCAGGAGGGAGCGGGGGTGCCAGGGGTTCGGGGGACAGGTCAATCAAGGAGCGTGGGAGACACACGGCAGGGGTGTGTTATGAAAGGAGTATCGGTGCTGTCCAGCTGGGCAACAAAAGGAGAAGCTTATCCCCATCATTTTCCACCCCTGTCGGTCAAGGATGGCCTCTGGTGTTGTTGGGGTGCCCATGCCTGGTGAATGCTGAGTGGGTCCCCACAGTGTCAGAGGAGCCTTAGGACAGGAAGCAAGAAGAATGTGGCAGAGTCTTGACCTTGCAAGCGGCTTGGAACTGCAAGCCTGTATGGCACCGATGGCCACAGATGTGGCTAGAGAAAGAGGGAGGCCAAGGAAGGCCCCATATGGACCTATAGACACCCAAAGCATGGAGGAGCTCACAAGAATGTCATTCAACGTGCTACTGGTACTCAGAGCGTAAGAGAATTCAACAAGGGCTTGAGTTCAATGACCTGCTCCTATGCCTTCTGCGGCGCTGGCTGTTGAACGCCCTAGTTCTGTTCTCTACTTTTGGGTGCTCTTGCTCCGCCCGTGCTCCTGCTCAGCACAAGCTCAGCCTCCCTGTTGGGTCCGACCGATGGGCCAGACCCCAGCCAGGACCGCAGCTGCTACTGATGGCCTGTTCCTCACAGGTGGGCTCCGAGGATTCGATTAGACCGTGACTGTAAGGTGCGTGGCACGGAATCATTGCTACACAAGCACAGTCATTGGCTTTTTCACTTAGATTATTATTGTCCTTATTTTGGAGTCTTGGATAGTATTGAGAATTGAGGAAAAGAGTAAAAACACACAAAAACAGACAAAAAAACAGAAAACCTTTCTTATTTGGGAGGCGAGGAGTTCCTAGGCTACTTGGACTGTCTGCATGTTAATAACATTATTATTATTATTATTTTAATATATATATTTAGTTGGGCTCCCTGCGTGTTTCCTGGGTCCCTCACAGGGGCTTGGCACCGTGCGGGGCACAGTGGAATGGGGGAGAACATGCTGTGGGAGCAGAGGTTGTTGGTATCCACCTGTGTCCCCCACGGTCTACCCCAGAGGCACAGAGCAGGCTGAGGCTGTTAAAACCATCGGTAGCAGCAGCAACCAGTGAGAGGAAGGAGGGGGGCGAGAAACAGCCCAGCTTCCTCACCCCTTGCTGGGACAGCTCTGGGATGTGCCGTGCGTACTCCCTCCGAAGGTTCTGGAGGCGACAGAGCCTCAGCTGTTCCCAGCAACCACCCAGCCATTGTCCATCTTTCTTGAGCTTTCCTTGCTGTCTTACTTCTCACTCCACTCTGCTTCCTGGGGTCATAACATCTGCGCTGGATACTTCACGCATGGTCCGTGAATTTCATTCTGATGAGAGAAGTCATTCTTGCTTATGGTCAACAAGTCTGACACCACCTATGAAAGTGCATAGCCTAGGAAATGATGATTCTTTTAGAAATCAGACTTCTGCCTCTTCGTCATTACTCTTACCAGTTTGGTGAACATTTCTGCGTATCTGTTCCTTTTGTCAACAAAGATAACAATTTTTGTTATATAAAAAAATGGAATCATATTATAATAATGTCTTGTAACTTTGCCCCATTTAATATATATATTTCCAGAGTCTTCCCTCTAGACCCCCTATTCCTTTCAGTAGTGGCTCCATGTATCAGCAGGAGAACGTAGGATACTTTATACAAGGAAGACCTTACTGGAACTACTGGGTTGTAAGTAGTATTTTGCTACATAAACAATGTGCAGTAAGTCTGTTTACAAATAGTCTTTGCACCCTGGTGTTGGCATTCTTATGGGATAAGTTCTTAGAAATGGAATTGCTGGGGGCGCCTGGGTGGCTCAGTCGGTTAAGCCTTTGGCTCAGGTCATGATCCTGGGGTCCTGGAATTGAGCCCCTTGTGTGGGGGGGTCCCTGCTCTGTGGGGAGCCTGCTTCTCCCTCCACCCCTCCCCCTGTTTGTGCTTTCTCTCTCTCTCTTTCTCCCTCTCTTTCAAATAAATAAAAATCTTTAAAAGAAATAGAATTGCTAGCAAAAGGAGAGACTACATTTAAAATACAAATAGATATTGTCAAATTATGCCTCCAAGATCATTGTACCCACTTATGCTCATGAGTTTAGGGCTGTCAGGAGCCAGAGAGAGATGCAAATTGGGGGGCCCGCAAATATCTACTTGCCACCCTTTCCTAATTATAATGTTCATGGACTCCAACCCTCCCAAAGCTCTGTTAGAAGCTCACCCTTTTTTCTTTTCCAGGGGGACCCTGGAGAGTGAGAAATGGAGGCTTGTAATGTTCGCAAGGCACAGAGGTGCTAGAAATACTTTTGTGTCCCTGGTCTGTGTGTTTCTGGCCCATCAAGAGGGACAGAGTCAGATGTGAATCCCGGGTCTGCCACATCCAGAGTGTATAACTTTGAGAAAGTCACCTCTCTGGACTGCTTCTTTTCACCTGCAAAATAAGGGCCAGGATACCTGCTTTCCTCAGTTGTGATCTTGGTTAATTCTTAACCTAACTGCTGTAATAGGAAGTTCCTCCATCTTAATGCCTTAACACAATTCAAGTTTCTTTCCCACACAAGGGAAGTCCTAAATGGGTGATGGGTGAGGGGCTCTTCTTCAAGTGCTGAGTCAAGCTTCTTCCGTCTTTGGTTCTTTGATACACAGCTCCTAGGTTCCCATCCTTGTGCATATCAAGTGAATGAGAAGAAATGAGCATGGAGGAGGGCCCATGGGAGGGTTGGTAGGCCAGGCCTGGAAGAGGCGCACATCCGTCCTGTCTCCATCCCTTCAGCCAAACGGTGTGGCAGCCATGCAAAGGCACCTCTCAGGAGCATGAGTGACTGGGACCCCCAACTGCTGTCCTGGGTTTACCATCACCTTCACATGGAGAGAGCCCATGCTTCTGCTGGGCTGCTCCCAGCTGATGACGAGGCATGGCAGAGGTCTTCAGCAGGCCTTCCCTGGCAAGACCAGGGCCTCTTCCAACAGGCAACTCTAGTTCGAAGACGTCCCGTTGGCCTGGCAGAAACATTCTGGGAAGCATGACACAGTCTGAGACTTTTTCCCTCCTTACTCCCTCCTCCTTTCTCCTTCACTTTATTCGCATAGAGGTCTGAACCTCACATGGCCTGAAGGGCCTCCCAGCTTTTTTCTGCTCCCCTTCCCCCCCAATAAAACCCTTCCGTGTCTAATCCCATCTTTGGTGTTCACTTCTCAGCCAACCTGAACTAAAGCACGTGACTACCCAGCACAGCAGGGGAGTCTGGGAAATGTAGTTCAGCTGTGTGTCCAGGAGGAAATGAAGTGGGTCTGGGGAACAGGGAGCCAGTCCCGGGGATTAAGAGACCAGGCCAAGTATGTCGCTCTGAGCCTGGCACACAGCGATACAGTATTGTGGCTGTCCTCGTCACTGTGGCCCCTTGTACCAAGGTGTCACGTCCCTACGAGCATGCAGAGCATCTCCTTGTCCCTATGCCTGGCCTGGCCCAGCAGGTGGTCTGACCCCTCGGTGGGGTTCCTCTAGATTAGAGCCGGGAGAGACACAGGCGCGTGTCCCAAGTTGGGGGTGTAAGCCCCAGAGGAGACCTCCAGGAACGTCTCCTTGGCAGCAGCCCCCAACTCCCCCACCAGAGTCACTTCACCTGGCTCACCCCCAAGATAAAAGCAAGGTACCGGGGTGTGGCAAGACCAGCATAGCTGCGGCAGGCCCTCGGGAGAAGGCCACACGTCCCACGTCCCACGAGGAGCCTCTTCGCCCGTCCCCAGCGCCTGCCTCCACGCCTGCTTCCAACGGCCGCCTCTGCTTTAAGAGCTCTATAAATGCTGATAATTCCCGCATTAAACTTCACTTTATTATTTTCGCTGGGTGCAGGTATGCGGATGATATGAGGCCTCGCTGCATTTACATACAAATTGAAGATTTTTATTAATCAGTCCAGTACCAGGGATCCAACGTTAACAGTCCATCAGGCCCTTAAATACATTTGGTGACATTTTTACCATGCATTAGCATGATAGGGCAAGGCGAATATAATGTACCAATGATTGCTTTTCCATTGAAAGCACAAACGGTTTCATTTTTCCTGTCATCTCAAATAAGTGTTAAAGAGGGTTTGGAGGCTGTTGTGTCCGCGCCGTATGCTCGGGACTTACAAACACTGATGAGCGCATTAAATAACCATTAACGTCTCGGCCTGGACCACAGGACCGTCCCTCCTCTTCAGAATTTATTCTTTGATTTAAAGTGAAGGCAATCTGTGGTTGCTTTCATAGAGTCCGGCGGCCCCTCCATTCTCCCTCCAACAAAATGCATTAGAACAGTAATTTTATGACTGTTAAAATAACTGTCGTTAACAAGCACTTAATTAAAATGTACAATAAATAGCCAACTGCAGCCTTATCTGCTCTCCGGAGCGGCCACGGCCGAGACTGCAATGCCCAGGCCTGCTGTTGCCCAGCTTGTTTGCAGATTAATTGCTTTCCGAGCTGGCAGGAGCTGCCTCTTCAGCAGCCAGATCGTAAATGACCAGATAGGGACTTTATCAATCAGGCGTGTGCGTCTGTGACCACTGCTGGACGGGCGGGAAGGCTGGGGGTGGAGGGGGTGGGCAGAGGGCAAGTCTCGGGTAGGTGGCATTACTGTCGGGGAGGCGGGGTGGGCAGCAGGGGGGGTGGCCAAGCCCCGGGAACGGAGAACACCTGTGACAGGGTCCCCCCGGGGGCAGGGGTGGGGTGGGGCTGGCCTCCTCCCGCCCCCACCTGCATGGCTCTGGCATAATCACGGTTTTGATGACGTAATAATAATAACAGCAAACACTTCACCACCACCGGTCCTTTCCTTTGATCGGCGGAGTGAACTCTCACAACAACGCGGGGAGGTGGTTATTTTTAGGGTTCTCATTTACGCACGGGGAAACGGAGCCTCAGAGGGGTTCAGGGACTTGCCCAGGGTCACGCAGTTCGTAAGTGGCACAGCTGGGATGCAAGTGCAGGCGGGACGACCCCTCCGCAGGGGCGCTGGGCGCGGCTCTGGCCGTCTCCTCGCAGATGCGGATTTATGGTGTGCCTCTCCCGTACCTGCAGCTGTGCTGAATAAAGTCTACGCTTCTTGCTTCGCGTGAGCGTGTGGGTCTTTAATCAATACACATTGATGAAGTGCCTACTATAAGTCCAGCCTGTGCTGGGAGCCCCAGGGACGAAGGTGAGCCCGAAGGATCTGATCTCTGTCCTTGGCTCACCAGCCCACGCGGAAGGCAGCTGTTGAACAGGTAATGAGACCACGAAGCAGAGCACCTAAAAAGGCTGTGTGTGTGTGTGTGTGTGTGTGTGTGTGTGTGTACACGAGCAGGGTCAAGGAAAGCTGCCAAGAGGAAGTGGCTTTGAAGCTGAGGAGGAAAAGGAGCAGCGGCCAGCCAGGTGGGGGCTGGGGGGGCACAAGTGTTCCAGGCTCGGGGAGACAGTTGAAGACACGGAGGGGAGAGCGCGTGCCATGCCCCAGCCCCTGAAGGAAATTCCGCGTGGCTGGACTTGGGAGGGGCGTGGGCGAGCGTCCAGGGATGAGGCCCAGGAAGTGGGCAGGCGCTCCATGGAGAAAGGCCTCGGGAACCCGGGGGTGGGGGGATCAGCAGAGTGCTGACTTGGGTTTTCCGAGGGGCCTCTCTGAAGAAGGGTCTTGCCAACAACTTTGTAAAGTTGTGATTCCCGTGTTCACGACTAAAGAAACAGGGGCAAATACAGACGGAGGGGTAAGTGGCTTGCCCGAGGTCACTGGGCCAGGGGCAGCTGGGGCAGCTGGTGGTGGGCAGGAGGCCAGCTTCCCACAAGGATGCATGCTCACCTCCACTCACTGCCCCCCCCCCATAGGATTCTTGTCACCATTCAGGCTGGGGATGACCTTGGGGTTTTGTTTTTTTTTTAAGATTTTATTTTATTTTTTAAAAGATTTTATTTATTTATTTGTCAGAGAGAGAGAGACACAGCACAAGCAGGGGGAAGGGTAGAGGGAGAGGGAGAAGCAGGCTCCCTGCTGAGCAAGGAGCCCGATGGACTCGATCCCAGGACCCTGGGGTCATGACCTGAGCTGAAGGCAAATGTTTAACTGACTGAGCCAGCTAGGTGTCCCTGACCTTGGGGTTTGTTGCAGGTATCTTGGGAACGACCAGAACTACTGAGTCATGAAAATGATCATCTTAAAATTGTGGGTTGTTTTCCTGCAGAATTCTATTTTGTTATGGTTCTTCCCGGATCCCCAGGCGGGCAGGTAAGTATGGACAGGTCTGGGAACGATGGATAGGAAAGGTTTCCCCTACAAAGAGCAGAATAAAATATAAGACCCAATCCACCGGCCCAAGCGAGTTAATTATAGGCCAGCACAGGAGGTCTGGAGAAGGGCGGCTCCAGTTCTGGGGAGGGGTTCAAGCAGATCACAGCGGAGAATGTGTTCCCTCTGCTTTCCACGGCCGCTGGCCTTTGACTCTTCTCCATGTGCACAATAGTCACGGAATGGCCATCACACGAAAGGTAGGAAGGACAGGTGCTGAGGGAGAAGAGCTTTTCTGAAAGCGGGCGGCGCACTCCTGTTACGTGTCATTGGCCCGATCTAAGTCACACGGCCGTCTAGCTGAAGGGTAGGCTGGGAGGCGACTCTGCAGTGACTGGCCTGCCATGGTTGGTAGAGCACTGGGCACACAGCCACCCTGGGTGACATGGCAAATGTCCCAGCAAGCAGGAAAGGGCAGGGTGGATGGTAGAGGGAAGGCATCAAACAGTGTCTGCCATGGTCCCCGACAGTCACTGTGTGTCAGGCATGGGGCTAAGGGATTGCCTCTGAATCCTCACACGTCTGCATGGTAGCTGGAGACGGAGGCTCAGAGAGCCTCACACGGGGCCTCTGGCTGGGACTCAGATCTGATTCCAGGCTCCCTGCTCTCCAACTCCAGGCCATAGTTCCGTGGCCACCGCAGCCCCCAGAGGGTGAAGCAGGCTCTCCCCAATCCCTAGCGGGCTTGGGGGTGGGCGGCAGATAGTCTCCCTTCCCCTCTGCCCCAGACACCTTAGGCCTTTCAGACTGACTTCTGGTTCTTTCCCCTGAAGGCCACATTCATCCACCCCATCGTCTCCTGACCACTCGACTGAGAAGATTTCTCTCTCAACGACACCCGGTGGTGGGCTCCTTTGGGGAAAACATAGATCTTACACTCATTTTTAAAAACTCAGTTTCATTATAGTAAGAAAAATTTCCCTCTCCCCCCAAAAAAGGATGGATACAAAATAATGGTAGATTTTTTTTTTTTAAAGAAAGTTCTCAAACTCTTGGAGGTCTTTGTGTTCGTGATGTGTCCGAGGCCAATGTATATAATCCGTCTCAGGCTGGGGAGGGCGTCGGTAATAAAGCGAATGCAGGCCGCCGAAGGGTCAGGCAGGTACGGGGCTGCATCCTTCTGCTTGGAAATGCATGAGACTCCTACTA
Organism: Ursus maritimus; assembly: GCF_017311325.1. NCBI lineage: Eukaryota > Metazoa > Chordata > Mammalia > Carnivora > Ursidae > Ursus > Ursus maritimus. Next base: position 12,010,023 of record NW_024424341.1, read on the forward strand.
ATGTGCCAGCTTCATTCATATGCGTCCATCCCAGCCTCACAAATCAATGGAGACCAGCCAGAGATCTGCAAACACACAGACTGCTGTCGAGGGTGGGGAGGAGTGCAGGGACAGGCTTCTAATCTTGGCATCTTGGAAGATATTTCACCAAGGTCTCTACCTGGCTGTTATTTAAACAAACACAAAAGATGGAGGTAAGGAGTCCAGGGAGGATGCTGGAAACCATCAGCAAACAGGGGGGAGCTCAGCTGGGAGGGAGCTGCTCCGTGTATGTGTCAAATCTATTTGCATCAGAATCCTGCCCAAATGTGGAGTGAGTATGCACAGCCATTTGCCCAGCGAAGACCCGAGAAGGAGCAGGGTGGGCTCCCCCGGGATGTGCAGATGTGCATTCATTAAAGGGCCAGCTTGGTGGCCCCACGGCCAGAGAGTGACAGCACTTCTTATGCACCAGGAAGAGTGTCACCTGGGCCTGCATTGTTCTGATTGATTTTGATTAACTTGTTAGGAGTCCGCTTACTGAGTGTGGGCTGTGTTTACAGAGCCTCAGAGCGGCCTCTGTGCTGCTGGTCCTGGTTCTTCACATTCTCTGGCTTGGCCACTCCTGCAGCTTGCCCGCGGAGATCAGGACGGTGGGGTGAGAAGGGCAGGGCCATATAGTTGAATCAAAAGACCCTGATGTGGGCTAATTGTGTCACTTTGGGTAGGGTATCATCCTGATGAGCTCTAGTTTCCCCTTTGGGAAAATGGGGATAGTTTTTCTCAGCCTTGTTGGATTATTTTTTTTTTAAAGATTTTATTTTTATTTATTTGACAGAGATAGAGACAGCCAGCGAGAGAGGGAACACAAGCAGGGGGAGTGGGAGAGGAAGAAGCAGGATCATAGCGGAGGAGCCTGATGTGGGGCTCGATCCCACAACGCCGTGATCACGCCCTGAGCCAAAGGCAGACGCTTAACCGCTGTGCCACCCAGGCGCCCCTAGCCTTGTTGGATTATTAAAGAAAATCATGCAGACAGTTCCCTCCCCTTTGCTCTCTTTTTGAGTGTCCGATTCACATTTTACTGTGAGCTTGCCAGAAGACCTCGGATCTAGAAGAGAAACTGAGGAATCAGGGGCTGGGGGATGAATACCAAGGGTCGAGACCATGCATGGGAGGCGTCCACTAACCTTGCGGTGTCTCATTGTATAGAATGAAACGTGTTGCCTTTTCAACCCTTTCTCAAGGGCAATGAAGTCAAAAAGAGAATCTCCGTGGTGCTACTATGTCTTTACCACCCCTTCGACTCTTGTTAATCTCCTTTGAAAACGAAGACAGATCACAGAGACAGAGCATAACCAGGGGCTGGGGGAAGGGTGGGGGGATGGGAAGTTGTTGCTTAGTGGTACTATTTCAGTTTGGGAAGACGAAAGAAGTTCTAGAAATGCCTGATGGTCCTAGTTGTACAAAATGAGTGTACTTAATGCCACTGAACGGTGTCCCTAAAAAATGGTCAAAGTGGTAAATGTTATATTTTATATATTTTAGCACAGTAGAAGCTGAAAGCCAAAACAAAACCAGCAGCGGAGCACGATTCTGGCACAGAGGTCTTGGTAGGCAAATTGCATCTAAACAGACTCCAATAGTGTTATTTTAAAAAGTCAGTTTGCCTCTTAAGGTTGTTTTTTCTTGAGGACCAGGAATACCAGTGTCCCATTTGCAAATATCCACTTGATACAAAGCTTCCTTTTGAAATACACGTACTTGCTTACTAAGGCAGGAGAAATGGTAGGTAAATCAAGTTCATGGGTAGGGCAAGAGCATGAAGCTGGAACTGGACTCAGGCATCTGAAGCCTGGAGGTCAGCCCTGGGCCCCAGGCCTGTGGCACAGCGGGGGCTCCTCTGCACCCCCTCCTGCCTCCCTCCTGTTCCCCACCCCCCCACCCCCCGCCCCGATTCTTTGCCTGGATGGCTTCCCTTTCCACTGCCTCGGTCGGAAATTCTCTGTCGGGACTGAGAGATGGTGGAGTAAACTTCTGTCTTGCCCAGCCCGAGATCTTTGGGACAGTTGCTTTGTCCTGATGCCACCCCATGGCTGCTCTGGGCTCTGGGGACAGATCCCAAGCATCCTGGGAGCAAAATGACAGACTTCTTGGGTGACAAATGGGCAACGTCCTCCAAGGTTCTGATTGTAACTAGGGACTCACTGGAGCAGGAGTTCTCAAACCTGGCTGCATTTTAGAGTCATCTGGGCCTCAGCTCCAGGCCTGAATCAGAATCCCTAGGAGGGGTGAAGCTGGGATATCCCAGGGTTTCAAACCTGCCCAGGCAATTCTGATATGTGACAGGTTGGGAACCACAGATTAGAACAAAAGTGCCATTGCTTCTAAATGCTTTGTACACTGTCTGGAATGGCTCTTTCTTCCTCTCGACAAATTCCAAAATGCATTTTAAGACTCAGCTGATGTGTCACCTCCTCCAAGAAGGCCTCCCTGATCTTCCAGGCTGAGTTACCTCAGTGGTAACACTTGTCACACTATGTTGTAATCACTGGATTTTTGGACAGTTTCTGCCACCAGGTAAGGAGCTCTTTGAAGGCAGGGGCTCTGCCTTAGTCACTGTTGAATCCCGTAGCCTGATTGCAGTAAAACATTCCATATATGTCTGGTGAGGAGTAATGGATGGTTTGAGGCACACAGCAGGAGTCCAGGACACTTAAGTCCTAAGAAACATATTCATTTGAGCAGATGAATGGGCTTCCTTTGCAGTCAGTGAGGGGTTCTAGGGCCTGCCCTGCTTTGGGCCATGGTGTCTATCATCTAGACTTATCCTTCTTAGGACCGCCTATTCGAGTCCCTCAGACTTCCCTGGGCTCACCTGCAGCCACTGTCCCCCAACTCACCAGCCCGTGTGGCCACAGTGGCCTACTCTCCCTGGCTTTAAAGCCTCAAGTGTTTCTAATCTCAGAAGTGTCACGGAAGCTGGGTTCTCGGTCTAAAACACCAGTTAGCCCAACTATGCCCAGCTCCCTCCTGAATGTCACTTCCTCCCAGTGACATTGTTGCCCCAGTGACATGGACATCCCTTGATGCCCTTGCCTTCCCAACCTAAAGCCGTGTCTCATTTTTCATGTTTAATCGCAGTACATTCTTTATTTATTCATGGCACTCACCTTGGTGTTTAATGATACATGCGTCTCCCTGGTGTGGTGCTCAGATGAACACCAGCCAGCCCAGCCAGCCCTGGTGGGGACTCAACACGACACTGGGCATATAGTGAGGGCTCGATAAATACCGAATAAATGAAGCTTTGGGTATGATGTCACCCTCGCAGGCAGCTTTGCCATGTGGACCCTCTGTTTGGTACGAGTTGTCAGGGCCCCTGACTGTGGTGGAAAAGCATGCTTGGGGGTCTAACCGGGCTGATGGCAGGATCCCAGGGGAGCCTTGGGTGTATAGGTGGTGGGGAGAAAAGACTTATGACCGCCGTGCCTACTAAGAAGGTTAAAAGAAGCATCAAAAAAGTTATCTCCAGGGCTGCCTGGGTGGCTCAGTCCGTGAAGCGTCTGCCTTCGGCTCAGGTCATGATCTCAGGGTCCTGGGATCGAGCCCTGCATCGAGCCCCCTGCTCAGCGGGGAGCCTGCTTCTCCCTCTCCCTCTGCCCCTCCTCCCACCCGTGCTCTCTCTCTCTCTCAAATAAATAAGTATAATCTTTTTTTAAAAAAATTATCTCCATACTGTCTGATATTAGCAGATCCCTGGGCATTTGTTAAGCGTTGAAAGACATCACTTGAAGTGTATCCGTGGGGCCGATTTGGTGGGCAAAGGAGACTAGATTGTGGTCAGACAGTGGTTCTGCCTGCCGTAGGCTGGGGAGTAGAGTGGGAGGTAGGGGTCTATCCTGGTCCTGCCAAAACAGCTCTGTATCTGCCTAGAACACCCCCCTCCGCCCTGGCCCCCCCACAGCAGCGATGGGGCCATTTCTACTTCAACCTGGTCTAATGAAGGATCATGTTTTGATGTTTTCCTCTGCAGCTAACTTTTGTCTCTAATTTTAACATTTGGACTGTGTTCCGGTCAGATGGAAAGCTCTGTCTGCTCATCTGAAGAAAGTACATGCTATTCCCACTGAAATCTAAGTAACGAGACTCTGCCGCTTCTGAGAACTCTCCCCCTTCTCCCCACTCCCTACCACGGGCAACCGCTAAAGATTGCCAGAGTGTGAGAGACCTGAGATTACCTCCTGTCTGACGTGCCTGGCCCCCTTACACCAGTCAGGGGAGGCAAGGTTATCGCGCAGAAACGAATAGCCCCAGGTCACTTCAGACAGAGGTTTTATGTCGCACTCAGCCTTCCCCGTCCAGCAAGGTGGGCTTCAGAAGCCTGGGGCAGGGAGGAGTGTAAACCCTACTCCGTGGGGTTTGTCACTTGGGGGACTCAGGCTTAGGAAGGGTGGCCCTCTTGCGCCACTGGCGTCCCCCCACACAGGGGACGACGTGGGGAAGAGTTGCGCCTGCTCCTGTCTGACTGGCCCTGACTGCTAGTCCCAGAGACAAGGAATTACCACCCTCCCTGCGTCCAGAAGTAGAAGACAGGTGGATCCCGGCGGCAGCAGTAGCCTGCTGTTCTATCGGAGGCCCCTGGCCTTTCTGTCCTTTCTGTGTGGCTCTTCTCCAAGTCCAGGGCCTTTTGTTCTGCTTGGAATCCCCTCCAGAGGGCTTTCAAAGGAGCCCTCTCTGAAGAACTTGTCTGGAGCTCTCTCTGGATGCAGCGTGGTGCTGTGGTTAAGAGCACAGATTCTAGAAACAGGCGTCCTGGCCAGAGCTAGTGTTCCACCACTTCTGACGGTCCATTTCTTGTCTGTAGGATAGGGACAAGGACAGGACTCTTGTCCCAGGCTCATTGTCAGTATTACATTGTCCCTCCATGTCATATGCTTAAGAAAGTTGCTTGGCACGCGGTAAGCTGTCTACGAGCATCGTTTCAGTTAATTACGTTCCCCGGGGTGCTGAACACTGAGTATGAAGCACGCAGCGAGGTGCGCAGGAAAAATACATTGCAGGCCAGCTTGGCACTTGGCTGGGGGTGTTGGGGTGGGCAGGACATTGCCATCCCAGCGAGGCTGCATTTGCTCCCTGGGATTCCTTACTATCCACCAACGTCCTTGCACTTTATGGAACGAAAATCCATGACCATGACCAGGATGTTCACTCACCCTCACATGCCTTCTGGAGTGAGGCCCGAGTAGGGCCTGGGCCTGGGGCCAAAGGCAACACCGAAGGTTTGCCTCAAGAGTTTCTCACATTCCTGGAGATGCCTCCCCCCTCCCCCCCGAACAGCTTGGTTCATAGAGGCAGGCAAGCAGGGTGGGGTTGGCATCCTTCCTCCACTGCTAACTGGGTCATGCGGGGCAATGGAAACCTCAGTTTCCTGATCTGTAAAATAGGGGTTACGGTGTCTCTCATGCAAGGTGCTCACAGTACCTGTCATAGGATTCCATGATAGAATGTCAGCAACAGGGTTAGCACTGGGCCCAGCACCGAGTAAGGGTTCCGTACATGGCTGATCCTCTCACTATCACTGACGACAAGTGTGGGGAACCAGGGGGAGAGGAGTCCAGAGAATTAAACAGAGGCAGGTTCATGGTATCATTTGGGGAGCTTCAATTGTCCTGAGGACAACGAGGCACACTGCAAACTTTTAATCAAAGTGTGACACCGTCAGGTCTGCACTTTGGAAAGATTCCTTTGGCTTCATCATAGAGAGTGGATGAATAGTGGAAGATGGAGGTGGAAAAAGCATCCGGAAAATGTCCTCGATGAGGGCGACATCAATAGAGGAGAGTAGCAAATACTTACACAGCATTTACTCTGTACCGGGTGCTTTTCTAAGCACGGTACACGTATTGTTTCGTTGGCATGGTGAACCAGGATTTGCTTGCCTGGCTTCACCCGCAAGTCCGAGGTGTCAGGTGGGCGCAGCGCTGTTCCACATGTGTCAGTCTCCAGGCTAGCCCATGCCAGCGCAGAGGGACACGGGATCAAGTAGAAACATGAAAAGAATGGAACATCATCACTTTGCTACATCCTGTTGGCCAAAGTGCATCCCAGGGCAGCCCACGTTTAAGGGATGAGGAAATGGACACCACCTCTTGATGGACCAAGGGCATGGTTACAGGGAAAGTGAGAAATCTGTGCAATTTTGGTCATCAGTCAACGGCGGGAGTGAAATTTTCATAACTCCCGGAATGTTTGCTCAGGCAGCCAAGTCACTGCGCGGGTGAAGCAGAAAAGGTGGGTCGTGGGAGAAGACGAGGAAGCCGGGGAGCTGGGAGACCAGAGGTCTTGCCCACGTTTGCACAGCTAGTAAAATCAGGGTCCAGACTCCAGCTGCCCAGAGCTGAAAATTTCCCTGGTGACCGCGCAGGTGTGATGGCGTGGCTGTAAATGACTTTGTTGGCCGGAGTCACTTGAAAATGTGAATGTGAACAATTCCGCATTCACAATCCAGTTCCCCTAACAGCTCTGTTCGGGGAAGCCTGGCTTTCTTTTTGCATTCTAAAAGTACTTTCCAGGTTGATAATGTTCCCCGAGGGCCTTCCTTCTTCACACTGTAGGAATTGAACAGACTGTTTTCACCTCCAGGGAACAATCTGGTATTGTTTCTCCAGGTGCTGGCCTCTGGGGACTGGAGCAAGGCCTTTTTCTAGGACTCTTGCTGCCACCATCCGAGACCTCTCCTTATTCAGGACGACCCGGGTGAAGTTATGGCCCACTCTTCCAGAACAACCACCAAATAGCAACCCCCCCCCGCCCGGCCCATACCGCTGAAGGGAGCCATCAGTGGGAGCCATCAGTGAGCCTGGCTTTTTCTTAAATCAGCAGCACCTGGGACCCTGGGGCCCATCCCTGACACCCAGAAGCCTTCCGGGGGGCCTTAATCCCTCCCCAGTCATGGGAAATGTCTCCCCTTCTCACGCAGAGCTGACCCACCTACAGACCTCACTTCCTCCATGTTCCAGCGTTCTCAGCCTCAACCTGGACCCAAACCCAGGCTCTCCAGCCCTACAGTACTTTGGCAGTGGCCTCTATGTGGCTCTGACTTCTCTCTCGCTGTGCCGTTCTCAGGGAACGCTGAGCAACGTGTATCCCTGGAGAGCAACTGTTTCTTCTGGAAACGTCACTGGTGCAGCTAGGAGAGACCCAGAAACCATGAGCTCAGAGCAGCCCCGCTTCGTGGGAAGGGATCAGGAGCAGTGTGAATTCTAAGTGGCCTAGATCATCGTGTTAAATCTGGTGGAAATAGCCAGAACTCGATAAGCGCTTACTGCATACCAAGCCTTAAGCCAATGTACTTGCCTCCCTTACCTGCTCTTTCCTTTCATCCTTCTCCCTTTGCAGAGGCGGTGAGGGAATATGGAGCCCGGCCAACATTTGGGGCAAATGACGGCTTACTCTCCTTTAAGCCTCGGTTTTCCCCTCCATAAAATGGGCTAATATATATATCCCTTGTGGAGTCATGGAAGGGATGAGAGGCCATCTATGTAAAAGGTCTGGTACACAGTAGGCTCTCGGTAAGTGGTGGCTGAACTCATTACTACTGTTACTGTCCGTGAGTACGGAGTCCCTGAGGCTGCCCCGGAGCCCTATGCCCTTCTCCCAGCCTGATGACTTCTATGCAAAGGCCCTGTGGGAAGCTATTTACCCCACTGAGATGGGGAAAGGGAAGCACCATGATGGGTGGGCTAAAGGCTGGAGATGTACTTCGACGGGGGTTTCTTCCTTCCTCCGTGGAAATGATTTATCAGTCCCCTGGCAGGACAACTGTGGGCAGAGATGAAAGCCTGTGGCTAGAAGGGACACCCAGGAAAGCGGCTGTGTCACGGGATCGCTTGTCGGCACTATCTCGGCCTCTGCTGCACGGTAAACTTGGGGTGGGCCAGGGGCCCTCGCTCCTTTCCGACACCTTCCTGACTTTTCCCACTCAGCCTTGGCTCAGAGTGGCCAACAGGTCCTGTTGGGTTAGATTGCCATTTCTTCATAAACCCTCCACTTTTACCCCCTTCAAGCTGTATTTCCCATTAAATCGTGGTCCCGAGGTGAGATCCTATTCTACAAAAAAACATGTAGCCACAAGCCTTTTGCTGCTAGTTTATTATCTGCGCTGGGGTCCCTGGGGTCCGGGGTGGTGATTCTTCCGCCTCCCTCTCTCCCTCCCTCCCCTCCCTGATCCCCTCGGCCTTGGGGAGACATGCCTGCTAATTTATCTTGGAATGTTTGGGCTTCCATGCTTAATGAGTCTGTTTTCCGACTTTCTAAACAGATGAGCGAGTGTGAAAAACAAGTCAACAAATAAACACAGGCTTCCACCAGCGGACACGGGAGCCAAGCAAGCAGCTGCCAGCATCACGGCGGGGAGAGCATCCCCGGGGGTCTCTAGGATGAGGCAAATTCCACTCTGCCTTGGAGCTGGAAAACTCAGACCTGGGACTGGTGTCACACCAGAAGGAGACGATCCTGGTGCCTCCGCTTGTTGGCTCTGTGTCCCAGGGGATGTGACCTACTATGCCACCATGTCCTCACCTGTAAAATGGGGCTTAATGATGACAACAGGCACATAGGACCCTATCGCGGATAACACGAGATAACACATGTGAGACAGTACATGTGAAGCCCTTAGAATAACGTCGCGCACATGGCGTGCTCACCAAACGCCAACTATTACCGTTGCAATTCACATGGTTATTAATAGAGCTCGAGGGGCTCCGTGCGTGACTTTGGACCCGTGACACCAATTTTTCATTCCGTTTCCTCATCTGTAAAGAAAGGGACAGTCATGCCTGTATCATGGGGCACTTACCAAACTTATCATTGAAAATTATAATTAAAAATTAGAACAGAACTAAAAAATTATAAACCCATCGGTTAGCACTTAGGTTCTTAATTAAATCGGTTTCCTTCCTTTCATTTAGGCAGGATACAAAGAAGTTAAAATAGCAAGGGTGTTTCTTTAAGAAAAAAAAAAAAGTTAGGGGCGCCTGGGTAGCACAGTCCTTAAGCATCTGCCTTCCGCTCAGGGCGTGATCCCAGAGTTCTGGGATCGAGCCCCGCATTGGTGTCCTCCCCTGGAGCCTGCTTCTTCCTCTCCCACTCCCCCTGCTTGTGTTCCCTCTCTCGCTGGCTGTCTCTCTGTCAAGTAAATAAATTTAAAAAATCTTTAAAAAATTTTAAAAAAGAAAAAAAAGTTACTTATAATAAATGCAGAGTATACATCCCTTAAAGGTAAACCTCAATGAATTTTTACAAACAAATCCACGACCCAGATCAGGACAGAGAACATTTCCAACATCTCTGAAGGTTTCATTGTACCCCTTCCCCATCAATACCTTCCCCCCTTAGAGGCAACTGTTATCTTGATTTCTTTTTTTTTTTTAGATTTTATTTATTTATTTAACAGAGAGAGAGAGAGAGACAGCCAGCGAGAGAGGGAACACAAGCAGGGGGTGTGGGAGAGGTTCCCGGCAGAGGAACCCGATGTGGGGCTCGATCCCAGGACTCTGGGATCACGCTCTGAGCCGAAGGCAGACGCTTAACAACTGAGCCACCCAGGCGCCCCTTGATTTCTAAGACTATAGTTAAGTTTTGCGTAATCTGGAGCTTCATATAAATGGAATGATGGAGTATATCCTCTTTTGTGTCTGACGTCTTCGGTTCAACACAATGTTCTCAGATCCGTCCATGTTACCGCACGGATCCACTGGTATTCACTCAGGTTCGTGCCCGGTTTTAAGGTACTTATGAATGAAGCTACTGTGAACATTCTCATACATGTTTTTTCATGGATATAGACACTTACTTTTGTTGGCCGTGTATCCAGGGGTGGAACTGCTGAGTCACAGGCAGGTGCATGTGTAACTCTGGCAGATTTTGCCAAACAGAATTCCAGAGTGGTTATTCGCAGATTACTTTTTGGTTAAAAAAATTTTTTAAGGGGGAGGAATTAAGTCTGGAAGAGATTTAACGCTGAATTTATGACATTGTACTTTTTATTGAAGTCTAATTTCCTCTTTGTCATTGATTACTACTTATAATTCACTGAGAATTGACCACCTTCCGTAGATACAGCTGTGAATATGCCTAAATATGTTGCTCCCGCAATAGTCGTGTTTTAAATGGAGAAAAGAAAATACTCTAGGTGTCTGTCTGTAGAGGAATGATTAATAAATCGTAATATACCCATATTATGCAAGGGCAGAATACACAAAAAAGTACTGGCCTGGTAAGATGTACGAGTTATGCAAAGTGTGTATCAAGTTTGTTGCAGAATATTATATAGAATAAGGACTATGTATGTTTCTTATATATCAGGAAATGTTTTATGATGTGTTAATTTGGAAAATTATTTTAATACGCTCCATCTACATGTCTCTATCTATCATCTGTCTATGCGTCCTCTATGATCTAGCATCAGTGTATATCTATCTACTGAAACTGGGGAAAGAGTAGGAATAGTCAATTCACAGAAGAGGCAACTGGAAGGCCAACATATGAAAGATAATCAATCTCATTAGTAATCATGGAAATGCGATAGAAAACAACGATCAAATGTTGGTTGACACCCCGTAGGTGGGTAAAAATTTGAATGTTAACAGAGCCTTGTTGGTGAGGCTGTGGAGCAATAAGAGGTGGTTCATAGACTGGTGGGTATGGCCAATCGCTCTCTGAAGTGATTCTACTAAGTTATATTCGATGGTGGGAATACAAATTAGTACAGCCATTTTGGTAAGCCATTGGGTGGCGTTCGGCAAAGTGGAAGCTATTTGTATACTGTGCCACCGATATCCCATCTTTAGCTCTACACGCCAGAGAAACTTATTCACATATACCCAAGAAGATGGGTATAAAGTGTTGACTGCAGCATCGTTCGTAAAGTGAAAAATTGGGAACAACCCCATATTTCTGAACAGGAGAATGGATAAATAAATTGTGGCCTCGTGGGGCGCCTGGGTGGCTCAGTCGTTAAGCGTCTGCCTTCGGCTCAGGTCATGATCCCAGTGTTCTGGGATCGAGCCCCACATCGGGCTCCCTGCTCCACTGGGAGCCTGCTTCTCCCTCTCCCACTCCCCCTGCTTGTGTTCCCTCTCTCACTGCCTCTCTCTCTGTCAAATATATAAATAAAATCTTAAAAAAAAATAAAAAATAAATAAATTGTGGCCTCATGACACAATGAAATATGATACAAGGTTAAAATGAATGAAATAATGTTACAATGTAACTACATGGAGAATCTGAAAACAATTTAGAGGGGAAACAGCCAGTTGCAGAAGGCTACATACACCACGATTCTATTTCTAGTAAGAGTAACGTGAAATAAAATGATGTTACATATTGTTTATGGATCTAAGTTCACATAGTGGAAGTGTAACAGGGGTAGAGGAAGGGTAATTTCTGGACAAAGGTTACCTTTGGAGAAAGAGGCAATGAGACAAGAAAAAGATACAGGGACTTTCAATTCTGTCTGTAATGCTTTATTTCTTAAGATGGATGGTGCACTCTTGGATATTCATTACATTAATCTGTGAAACACTTAATATCAAAGGTAAGATTTATCCATTCGTCTCTAGAAGGCTCTGGATCAAAATGTTACTGGTGGTTATTTCTGAGAAGCAAGAACACGGAGGAGAGTGTATTTCATTTTCTACTCTATATATTTCTGTTGAATTTTTAATTAGCATGTATTGTTCTAAGAACCATTAAAAAAAGAAGAAGAAAGAAGTAATCCATGCACTCTAGGTGTGGTGTCCTCGGAGAATATCCCATTCTCTGACCGTTCTGGGTAAGGCCCTGCCTAGAAACGAAGGTGGATTCCTCCGTTAGAGTGGGACTGGTTTCTCCAAGAAGGGTCAGTGAGGTGGATAAGAAGGGAGTGAGATGCTATGGGTGGGCGGGGTCCTCTTAGGTCTTAGCTCAGTAGAAGGACAGGAAGGCGAGGGAGGCGTGTGTGGCAGATGCCCGAAACCTGTCACGTCCTCCGCTCTCTCCCTCGTTGTCACACAGCCTTGGTCACCGTGCACCATTTTAGGACCAAGCCACTCCTGAAATGAAAATTCTTAAAAAGCAGAGCCAGACCGATAAAATCCGTCTGGGTTATAGTCCGTTCACTTGGAGCCAAATGGATTGCTCGTTAATATCTTCCCCCATTTGCCTTATGACCAATTAGCAGCTATTAAGACCCAACTCATCCTGGCATGAAGCTTTCCCCTAGCTGCAGCTGCCACTAAGAGCTCTGAGGACTCGGGGGAATTTCCTCCCTGGCCCCTTGGTGCCCCAAAGCTCACTCCCCAGATTAAGTATGGGGTACGTGCTGCGTTCCGCGCACCGGCACTGCCCGGTCCTATCAGGGAACCCACTGGAGTTGAGAAAGGGGGCTCGCACCAATGTCTACGCAGACCTCCTGCATTCTCCTTCCCCAGGGCAGGGGCCGTCTTGAGATGATACTCCAAGGGACCCATAGGCAGGATGCTGCCACGGAACCTGTCGGTAAGATGCACTTGCAGCATTTCCTCCCTCCCTCCCTGCCTCCCCCCTCCCTTTCTCTCCTCCCTCCCTTCCCTCCCCCTCTCTCCCTTCCCTTTCTCCCTCCCTCCCTTCCTCCCATCCTTCCTTCCCTCTCTCCCTCCCCCTTTCTTTCTCTTACACTCTGACATAAGTCACGAACAAGGGCAGCCCCTTTATACCGAGCGCTCTCTGCGTACCAGACACCGTGCTGAACGACAGTGCATTTCCTCACAAGAACATCATTAAAGTGAGCACGACCCTGTGTGACACTTAGGGCAACTGAGGCACATGGAGAGAGGTTAGGCGACTTGCTGGTGGTCACATCGTGACAAACATCGTGGCAGAGCTGAGGTGAGAACTGAAAGTCTGTGCCTTTCACAGGGAATCTGAGAAAAGCACATTCTAACCACCGAAAGGTTCTTGGCAAGTCAAGATAAGCACAAGTGTAATAACCACTCCACGCAAAGGGTGTCGCTTCTCATAGAAGCAGTGAAGACAGCAACGCTTCCTGTGGAGACAGAGTTCCATTCCTTCTGTGGGTGTTGACTGAGCACCTGCTGTGTACTAGGCACTGTTCTGGGTGCTGGGGATTTGGCAGTGAATCAAACTGATCTGTCTTCCATTTCTCAGAGTGTACGTTCTAGAGGGGTGATGGAAAATAGCGAAAGTCATACAAATAAGACACTATGTCAGAGAAGTGCATGAGAACTAAGATTGAGTGACACCATAGAGACAGAGACAGGATGGGCCCGGGGGCTGGGGTGTGCTCTCCAGAGCCCGGAGTGTTGAGATGAGCTGACTCTGGCATACCTTGGGATAAGAGTGTTATTCCCATTCAAGGAGCCGCAAGGACAAAGGCCCTGGGCTAGGAAGGAGCTTTCCAGGTTGGAGGAACTAACAGTCCAGGGAGGCGCCCGTGGGGTGTGAGAGGAGGAGCCAAGGACAAGGTGAAATTGGAAAACAAGGAGGGATCCAGCCCTATGTGGCCTGCTGGGTCCCGATCGTGAGTGTTTTACCCCAAGTGCAGTGGGAACAGGCGAGGGGTTCAGGCAAGGGGTTGATGTGATCTTGTTCTGATTTTTCTAAGATATCTCTGGCTGCTGTGTCGATAACAGCAATAGATTATTTCAAAATTGCTGAAGCATTTGTGTGGGAGGGAAGAGGAGCTGGCTAGTGGTGGGATGGGGGGGCGAGTTGGGGCTGCTTGGGGTATTTCTTGGAAGGCTGCCTGGAACAGGATGGCCGGGGCCAGACTTTGGAAACCTGTCCTCTTCTTGGAGGGACAGAAGTTGGCAGAAGCGAGGCAGTCTGGCCTCTGGGCCATTGGGGAGAAGCGGACACCAAGTCAGGGCTGAAAAACGTTCAGAGTGTGGGTTTCATATTCGCTGAGCTTGCCCTCTGCTCCAGGCCCTGTACTGGACCCTTTGTGTCTCCTGCAGGGTATTTTTACCCCCGTATTTTTATCCCTCCCTGGGCAGTAGATATTTTTATCCTCACCTGTGCCAGGCACTTTCTTTGCAGTGGCAACGGTCCAAAGGGGGGAGGCAGCGTCTTACAATGGGCAAGGGTGGAGCTCTGGGGCCAGAAGCTGGGGGTCACATTCCAGTCCCACCAGCTGCGGGATTGTAGACCAGTTACTTAACCCCTCTATGCCTAAGATTCTCATCGGCATTACGTATCTGTCAGTTAGGATCCTTTTGGCTGCAAGTAAGAGCACACGCCAGCTTCAACAATCAGGAAGTTCACTGTCTCACATGATGGCAGGTGGCAGCCCAGCATCGTCAGTGTCTTGGGGATGTCCTTCCATCTCTGCTCTCCCAGCTCGTGGTAATTTCATTCTGAGGCCAGAGGGGGCGTGGTTGCAGCACCCCACCCAGATGGGACAAGGTCCAGGGGAAGGAGCTGGACCATCTCTTCCTGGAGCAAGGACACGTGTCCTGGAAGACCCCGCAGTCTTCCCTCCATGCCTCATTGGCTGAAATCAGGTCCCATGCTTAATCATGGTGCAATAAAGAGCGAGGGAGTTGGGACTGCCAAGCCTGGTTGAGATTCCACACAACTGGGGTTGGGGAGCGGGGAGGTGGGGGGGGAGTGGAGACTGAGGGTTGGGGGAGCAGTAGCTCAGAGGGGTGGGAGGTGGGTTATGATGATATCAAGTCAACCACTATGAGTCCCGTCCTACATCAAAGGGTTACTGTAGAGATCCATGTTCTAGTGTTTGGTATGGGGCATGATACATAGTTAAGTGCTCAATAAATCTTAGCTATGAAATGAAAGATGAGGAGGAGGAGGAGAAAGGAGAAGATACACATTTCCTAGATTCCGTGGCTCTGACCTGAAAGCCAGTGCTCCTTTTCCTTCCTTGTGTGGCCTCCGTTCTGAGTTAGGTTTCTGTGACCAGGATTGGAGAGTGTAGTCAGTGTTGGTTTGAAGGATCAAGGACAGGTGGTCATCCCAGATGTTTGGATTCTTGGAAGCAGGGCCTTGGCCTCCCCAGCTTCCACCCCCAGCCCAAGCACCCCATAATTCTCCCATAGACCATGCTCAACCTTAGGCATCCCTCCCTTCCACAGTTCCCTGCCATTGCTCTCAGAATCCTGGCACCCCGAGGCTGCACGGGACCTCCATCGAGGCCCCTGGTCTGTCCCATCGCCACCCAGGCCAGAATGCCTGTTCCCGGCACCCAGCTGAGCCATCTTGCTCAACTCTGGGGAATTTCTGGGCCGTTTTGAAACAGCCCCTGAGACAGCTGGGCAGAGCATGAGCTATGAGGCCTTGGGCAAATTATATCACCTCTCTGAGCCTCGGTTTTCTTATCAGTCCAATGGGATAATAAATCTCTGAGTCGTGGGCCTGTTCCGAGGATGAAATGAGATCATGTGGGTGGAACACATGGCCCAGCAGGAAGAAGCTTCATGGCTAAGGTTCCTTTATTTTTATGGAAGTGACATTTACGTAACAAAATTAGCTGGTTTATACTTAAAATTCAGCGTCTCTTAGTGCATTCATCGCTATGTAGCTCCAAAAACAAACATTTGCATCACCGCAAAAGGACACCCCATATCAAGGAAGCAGTCACCCCCTCACTCCCACCCTACTCCAGTCCCTGGAAACTACTGGCCTGCTTTCTGTCTCTGTGGACTGACTGATTCTGGAGAGTTCGTGTAAGTAGACTCAGACAATATGTGACCTCTTGTATCCAGCGTCCTTCACTTAGCATGATTTTTTGAGACTCATCAATGCTGTGGCAGTGTCCGTATGTCATTCTTTTTCATGGCTGAATAACTCTTCATTTTATGGAATACACCACGTTCCAGGAAATCTATTTGTCCACTGGTGATGGACACTTGGGTTGTTTCTGCCATTTGGCTGTTGTGAAGAATGCTGCTGCGAACATGTGTGTACCTGCACTTTTTTTGAGGTCCTGTTTTCAATTCTTTTGGGTATCTACCTAAGAGTGGAATTTCTGGGTCGTACGGTACTTCCATGTGGAATTTGTCGAGGAGCCACCAAACTGTTTTGGGGTTGTACCATTTCACGTTCCCACCAGCTGTCTATGAGGGTTCTAACTTCTCACCCGACCCGTGTTATTTCCCATTTCTGGATTATAGCCATGCTGGTGGGTATGAAGTGCTATCTTATGATTCTTTTTTCCGGAATGGCACAAAGGAAGATGGTTTGGGGGTCTGAGTGGTCCACATTCCTGAAAAAGGGCTTTGCAGTGCTGATCAGCCACAGCCAGTGCTGCCTGTCCTTGGGTAGGGTCTATGAGTTCTCCCCACAGAGATTCTGGAAGGCAGTGTGCCTCTTCCCACCCCCACTCCTCCCTCATCCTAGCAGAGCTGGGATATCTGAGGCCAGTGGGCCCCCCATCCCACCTCAGCCCGTGGTCTTATGCCTAGGCCTCCCTCTAGAGCATCAGGGAGGCTTCTGTACCCTACACAGGGCTTTTCTGGGTTCTGGGTTTCTCTGCCTGAGAACCAAGCCCAGCCCCACCACCACCAACACGGGTCTTGGTCTGATCCCAGCTTTTGTTCCTTGGGCTGCTTCTCTGTTGCATAAAGAGCAAACTCTGGTCCTGTCGCTGGGCTCCACTATGCTCTGGAGGGAGCTTTGGCCCCCAGCCCTCCCCTATCCTGAGCCCCTGCTGCCACACTCTCCATGACCTGGTAGACCGGGGCTATGTCCCGGCTGCCTGCCTGGCCTCTGGGCTTGGTGGGTTGGGAGATGGTGGCCTGTGCAGAGGGTTTGTGCTTTTTCAGCAAGCTGTCCAGACCTCCGGAGGCTTGAGATTGTTTTTGACCTTCTGGGTCCCCAAGACCAGGCGAATCTGGGCTTTCTGAAACACACTGACCTACACTAGCTCTGAGCCACCCACATACCCTTTTTATCGGGACCTGCCCCAGTGTGACCACGGGAATCCATCCCCTTCCCCAATTCAGCACCCCTCCACCTCTTTTATTAATAACCCTCTCCATCCCTCCCCCGTGTCTGCCTCCCTCCCCCCCAGCCCCTCTGTCATCTAAATTCCTAGGGAAGATGAGATGGGAGGGGAAATGGGGTGGGGGGGCTCTAGGCACATGTACCTTGTTTGCCAATGTCTGGGACCATCTGTCCCTTGCTTCCTCCAGACCCCCTGCCTCTGATGTGGGTCCGTGGGAGTGTGATGCTCCTTGCTCTCCTGTCTGGCGGCAGGATCTATCGAATGAGGTCCTCAGTCCCACTTGCTGAGGTCACACACAAGCCTCACCTCTCATTAGTCCCAGTTTCCCTCTTTAAAAGCAACAACTCCTACCCCACCGTTACTAGTTTAACATTCTTTCTGGTCATCACTTCTAGGAAATGGACAAGCACACGCGACCCAAAATGCCTATGATTCTACCTCCCGTTGCTAACCGTTTTCACATTACAATCACCATAGCAAGAATCACCCCTTATTGAACATTTATCTTGTATCAGACATGGCGCTAAACACTTTCCGTGGATAGTTTTATTGCTCTTCCCGACAGCCCACTGAAGGAGGTATTTTCTGCATTTTACAGATCAGGAACCTGAAGCAGAGAGAGAGGGGGGTAACAAAATCTGCCCAAGGGCACATAGCTTGGAAGCTTCAAACCCCCAACCCTGTCTGGCAGCCTGGGGAGCACAACCACCTCCCAAATGCTCTTCAAAGAAATATATTTATGTGAGATATTTTAATGGAATTAGCTGCAACTCTTGCTTTGTAACCTGCTTTCGCTCCCTTGCTTAACAATAGATAATTAACAATTTCCCCGTGTCATGAGGCTGTCTTCTGCAATATTATTTTAAATGGCTACTTAGAGTCTCATTGTGTGATGTTTCAAGGTTTGTTTAACTAATCCTGTATTGTTGTGCACGGTAAGTTCTCTCTAAAGTTTTTGTTATTATAAACAACAGTCTGTGCAAAAAAAAAATTTTTTTTTTTGCCCACATTCACAGTCATTTCCTTGAGGGTAAATTCCCAGAAGGAGGTTGGAAGGAGGCACGGCTTTTGTTTTTCAAATGTCTGTAACATCTTTGCATCAATTACATATAATTTGTGAACACAAGTTGTGCCATTAACCGAGGGAAGGTTGACACCTTTCCCAACCTGCTGGGCTTTGCACAACCTCGAATTATAGGAGTTGTAAACAAGCCTTCTAATAGCCCCGGATTATCTGTGGCTATTGTCAGGTCATGTAGAGGTGGTAATTCATTGAGCTGGTGTTTTAAATGTGTCCAAGTACACCTGGGTAGGAATGAAAACGGGAGGGGTTTCTGGAAGAGGAGGTGGGGGTGGTGTTTGGAGGAGCTGGTGGGCGGCCTGTGGCACTTGTCTGGGGGCTGGCTCAGCGCCCCCATTCCACCACCCCTGTCTCTGATGTAAAGCCAGGGGGCGGGTGGGGGGGGAGCTGCCCCCGGAGTGAGTTGCCCCGGGGCTGCCTGGGGAAGACATGGGGCGGTGGAGGCGGAGGCTGTGTGGGCCTGTGGTGGTAGCAAGCCGTGCCCTGTTCCTACAAGGCCGTGGGTGCCATTTCAACATGGTTATTATCTTGTTTCAGCTGCCAAGAAACACCAGCTGGTGATGGTGAAATGCCTCAGAAGAATTTCTTCAGGGAAGTTATTCACCAACAAAACAGTCTCTCATTCCGTGAATGTTGCGAGGAAGGAGAATTTTCTGTGTGTCGGACGCCCTGCCTCCTGCCGTCCCTCAAGGCTCCCCTTACCGATCTGGTCACATTCTTCGGACATCACTTGCTTGACTACATTTTACATGGTTTCCAGGCCACCTGCTTGCCAAGCAGCCCAGAGAGGCTGTGGGGTGGGGACTTAATTGGTACCCACAGCAAATTAGCTGGGGCAGAACCAGTTTGGACTTCAATCCAGTTGTTCGATGAGATGTATGGCCCAGTTTTCTGTGCGAGCAAGGCCAATCGAGTCAAAGGGAGAGTCCCTAATCATCAGGGGCTTACCATCAAGCCGGGCAACCAACACCCATGGCCTGGGGGAGCCTTCCTTAAGTGGAGGTCAGCATGGCGGGCGACATCTTGTCAGCTTCTGTGGGTAAGGACTGAACAAAGGGAGAAGCTGGGTCAGGGGTGGTGAGGTGGGGTGCAGAAGGGACAGCCCCTTCACCGATTCACAGTTCTCCAAGGGCACTAGGCTTCTTTCTTGAGCATGTCACCTTCCCTTACACACCCCTTCCCTGGCCTTGCCAGCTCCATGGTGAATGTTTAGTCATTTTTGTCAGAAGTCAGCACGGCCATCATGCTCTGGGCTCCACTTACAGAGCACTGACTGTGGATCAGGCCCCATCTTAAACACTTTCCAAGCATTACTTAATGAATTCTACCAGGAGCCCTGCGAGGTAGCCTCTGTTGTCTTTTCTAGATTACAGATGGGGAAAGCCAGGCTGGGGGAGCTTAAGTCATTTGCTCCAGCTCACCCGATCACATAAGTTGCTACCAAAACCTGGGTTTGTGTGGCCCTCAAATTTAGTCTCTTGACAACAGGCTTGTGCTTCTGTCGGAAGGTGTTCCTCGCTCGTGTCTCCGAGCTCAGAGCTGTGCCCTCGATAAACCCTGAACGTCATTCCAGAGCCTCCGCCACTGTGTAATTGTTCTTTTTAGATGTCCATCTGTCCTGCTGGAAGCGGTCAGGAACTGTGTGTGCTCTGTGTCCAAACCCAGCATCTGGCTCAGAACCCAGTCAGCAGTAGACACTTAACACATGTTCAAGGGAAGAATAAGTCTTCAAATTGTAATAACCTCAGCTGAATGTCTGCATTTCTGTAGACTTTGTCTTGTTCTGGAACACCCAGAAAAGGGAGTAAATTTAAGGGACACATAAACTCCCAGAAGGGACTGAGTTAACACCAAGGGTTTTCCTCCATCTTTGAAGAGCTCTTCTTGACAAATGTGTTGTTCTTACTTGACATGTCTCCTTTAGATTTCCATGGCATTCTGGAACATGAACCTGTTTCTCGTTTGTGATCTTTCTTGATCCTCACACCTGCCCTGGGAGGCGGGTAAATCAGGTGTAAAAAGTACCTGCCTTATAATTGAGGCTTGCTGATGGTTGGAGATTCATTTCCAAGGCTCAAATATTGCAGAAACTAACCGACTCAGCGAGGGGCTCAGGGATACCCCTCCTCTGGCCAGACCCTGTCCCTGGGTGCCGGAGATATCAGCAGGTGCTGGCCAGGGTAAACGTTTCTCTTTTGGATGCTCAGAGGTGGCTTGGAAAGAACGGCCCGGTCAAGGGCAACCACCCTTCCTTTTGGGGGGCTGGAGCCCTTTCTGCCTGTGTGCATCCTTTCTCCCATTTGGCTGACCCCCCCCCAATCTGGGAACAGCAGCCTTGGGCTTGGGGCATCCATGGATCCCTGTGGTCCATGTTGACACTCTTGTTCTCTAGCTTTAGAAACAACTCATGCCAGTGTGGCACGCGCCCGTGTTGAGCCTCAGCCTCGTTAGACTACGCAATTCTGTTGTACCCAAGTCATTAGAATTGTCCTCTTCATCCCCACCCTCTCTACAACCCCGGATCTTCACAGCCTTCAGAGGATAGGAGAACTTCACCCAAGCCTGCAGGCTGAGCGGTGAGGGGCTGTGGAGTCTTTGAGAGGACGATGAGCAGGTTTGTTGGGGAGCCAGAACCCTTAACCTTGGGAATACGGGAATTGGGATCCCCCCCCCCCCCAGCTCTCATGACAGTCGGGGAATAAAAGGTAAAGACAATGCCGCTCACAGGAAGGGGGAGAAATGTTACTTAAAGACATTAGGGTCTTCCAAGGAGGATGGGCTTGTTAACTGGCTTCCTAAATAGTTGACCAGGCTGAGGACTGCCTGGCGTTTCTATCCAGCTTTTGTGTTTGAAAGAACATTCCACCTGGTTCTTTTTTAACTACAGCACGGTTTGCTAGAATAATTGCAAAAAGAAAAGGAACTGATCCTAACCCCCCTGGGAGGCTCTTCCAAGCAGCTGGGCTGGCTCTGATAGGGGCAAGGGTTGTGACAAAAGTCGCCTCCCGTGGCCTTGGTGGCTGCTTTGTGCTCCTCTTCTTCCTGGAATCACACAGTCAGGCAAGGCTGGCGGGTGACAGGACACTGCTGAGGCCTCCGCTCCGAAGTCCTTCCCAAGGACATGCCTGGTGTCTACCACGGCGGCCTTGTCAGGCGGTGAACTCGGGGCAGAGTAGAACGGAGCGAGAGGCTGGTTGCCAGCAGCAAGCCCTTGGCTGCAGGGCCTGCAGGAGGCTGGGGGAGCTTTAGTATGCAGGGCCCATGCTCTGGAGACTGTAGTCTGGGCCCATGCCAGCAAAGACAGGAAGCCAACAGGTCAACCCCTGCTTCTCCGGCTCAATCTCCATTTCCTTAGGGTGGTCAGGGAGGGACGGTGTGTTTGTTTGTTTAGATAAAATTCACCTATTGTCATAACATATACTCTTTTGAAATAGACTGTTCAGGGGTTTTAGTGTATTTGGAAGGTTGTTCAAATATCACCGTGAGTTCCATAATCCCCGAAAGAATTTTCATCGTCCCTGAAAGAACCACCCCCCCCCAGCCCATTAGCTGTCCCTTTCTAGTTCCACCCCTTTCAGCCCATGTCCACCATTAATCTACTTTCTGTGTCAGTGGATTTGAAATTTTTCACATAAATAGAATCCTACAGTATGTGACCTCTTCTGTCTGGCTTCTTTTACTTAGCACCGTGTTTTCAAGGTTCATCCATGTTTTAGCAAGCATCCGTATTTTATACCTTTCTATGGTTGAATGATGCTATCCAGTTGATGGGCAGCTGGAGAGGTCCCACTTTCTGGCCCTTACAAATAAGGTTGCCATTAGCATTAGTATACGTGTTTTCGAGACATACGTTTTCAATTCTCCTGGGTATATACCTAGGAGTGAGATTTCTGGGTCGCAGGATGACTCTATGTTTAACCTTTGAGTAATTTCCAGATGGCTGCCGAAGTGACTGCACCATCTTCCATTCCCACCAGCAACGCGTGGGGATCCAAGTTCCCCCTTGTCTTCGCCAACACTTGTTATTGTCTGTCTTTTTTATTACAGTCATCCTCGTGGAGGTGAAGTGGAAGTCTGCGGATACGGACAAGGCGATGCTCATGATTAGGGCGACCTGAGCCTGCATTGCGGGAGGAAGAATGGGGAAGCTGGGAGTGTCCCTGGTAACATCCTTAGGAGGTCTGGGTTCTTGTCCCCAGCAGAGGTTAAGAGAGCTGATTGAAAGCAGCATGTGGGGTTTACTTACTGGCTTGTAATCCCAGCACTGAGACATAGGAGGCACTCCAAGCTATCTGTTGAATATATGATTGACTGAATGAAGGAGATGAATGAATTACTGAACTGATGAATGAAAGCAGCAGTCCTTGGGGACCCAGTGAGTGTGGAGGGACTGGGAGATGGGCCACTATCCTGTATGTTCCAGGAAAGAGCGCCTCCCCTTAGTGTCCTACCCCCAGTCCTTTCATAGATGGGCAATGATCAGCTATGGTCTGTCTTGTAAACAAGACAAAGGGGCTGGTAAGGAATGGGTCGGAGGGGCCAGGCCTTGCACTGCAGAAGCACCAGGCTATGAATCGTGCCTCAAACAACCCTGAGGACAGCAGTTCCAGAAGGGCTGTGGCACCCACTGAGCCGGTCTCCTATGGAAGCTGACTTCCCAAACCTGCTCCCCACGGGACCATTCAGCTTCAGATGTCTCTCCGTAGAGGCTGCTATGACTGCTGCTTTCTGCCGCGAGGAACAGGTTAGCCACTCCGCAGCCCAGCCTCCTTCCAGCAGGAGCTAGCCCTCTGTTCCTCGTGGCCGTGCAGCAGCCGGAGGGGAGGCAGAGCTGGAAGCCTGCAGGCGCTGTGCTTCTTGAAGCTTAGCACTGCGGAGGGTTAGGGTGGTGAGGAGGCCATTTTCTGTGAGAGCGGCAGAACCTTTAATGTAATAATAATAACAACAATACTTCCAGTTATGGAATATTTTATATATGCCAGATTCTGCCCATGGCATTTTATATAATCTGGTGACTGCTAGTGACTGTCTCCTTGGAGGTCACTTTCCTCTTTATTCCTGTTTCTAGAGGACCAGAGGATAAAGGTTTGGCAAAGCCACTCACGAAGCACCTCATTCCCGTTTCCCGACAGGTTTGGCTTCCCAGCATCCCCTGCAGCTAGAGGATCCAGTCTGGCCAGTGAGGTGTAAAGGGAAGTGTGCTCGGCAGCAAAGAGTGGTCATGTGATCTAGTTCTCACCAATGAGGCGTAAGGGGATGTGTGCTGGGTGCTCTCTGTAAAAAGATGTGGGAATGGAAGCCTTCTGTCCTGAGAGTTCTGCTGTTTGGGCAGCTGCAGCCACCTTGTGACCATAGGCAAAAGAAAGCCAAGTGGATTGGAGAGCCATTGAGCTAATCAGGTAACTGTCTACGGCTGATGTCTTGTGGTGCAAGAAAGCCATACCTCTCTTTATTTAAACCACAGGAAATGGGGTTTTCTGTGCCTTGCAGCCTGAAAGCATAATAGACACCTATATTTTATCTGATTAATCCTCATAGTCACCATAAGGGGGAGGTATACTTATTTCTATTTCATGGACGGGGACAGGTTGATCAGCTGTGCTCTTTCCTGTAAACAGAGCAAAGAGGCTGGTGAGGAATGGGCGGGAGGGGTCAGGGCTTGTGTTGCAGAAGCAGCCGGCTGCAAATCGTGCTGCAAATCGTGGTTTAAAACAACCTCGAGGTCAACAGTTTCAGAAAGGCCTGATGAATTGATGGTAGAGAAGATAAGAGACTTGTGCAAAGTCACTTACCTGGAAGAAACTGGTGAGTCAGAATTTGAACTTAAGTCTGTCTGTCTCCAGAGCTCTTGTTAATTTCATCACTCAGAGCCTCCGGGGACTGTAGCCCCGAGTGGGAAAGAACATGAACAATGGCCAGACAGAGATTTTGGCAGAAAGGGAGACCAGGTCTTGGCCTTTTTCACCCCGAAATGTGCCCTCGGTCTCCCAGGCGGCCAGTTTTTTGCTTCCCTCATGGCATCCGAGTCTTTGGGCCCTCCACAGCTCTCTGGCGGAGATGGACGGTATGTGGGAAGAACACGCAGGGCTCGGAACAAAAAGGCTGGGGGTCAAATCCTAGCTCTGCCGCTTAGGAGCTGAGAGACCTTGAGTAGGTGGGCCGACTACTGTGAGCTTTGATTCCTCATTTGTAAAGTGTACAAAGATTCACCGGGACAGAAAAACCAGGTCAAGTTATCTTGAGCCCAAAGGGGTGTTGACTAGCTTTTATTTGCTGAGAAATTCAATGGGTGGACTTGACCTTAGTCTTAGAGGTAGAGGTGTTAGTAGAGAAAACATGGCCCTATCTTTCCAGATTCCACTGCCTCATTTATGTCCCCTGGTGGTTGCTTTTCCTGCTCCCCTCACTGATCCAGGCTCTGCCATTTTACTGGCCCCATGGAACAAACATGCCCATTGCCCAGGGGGTACTGGCAACCATTCTACAACGAACGTCAGGGTCTCCAACGAGCTTGGTCACATGACCTCTCCAGGAGCTGGAGGTGGAGTTAGTTCCACCAGAAGCTTCCTCTGAAAGTGGGGATGGCTTGGTTTCCCATGAAAAGGAGGGTCCTCTATCCAGACGTGGGGAATAGATGTTAGGCCGGAAAAAAACGAAACAAACAAAAAAACAAAGATGGCCCCTCCCACACCTCAGGGAGCAGTTTTGCGTATTCAATAAGATAGATATGTCCTGGGCAGGTGCCCAGCATGGTCACTGACCCTGGGAGACCCTTGGTAAATGCCAGCCGACCTCTTCCCAGGACATGGCCCTGTCCTCCCTGAAGCCCTTGGCCTGTCTGTCTAATGTCAGTGGGCACACGTGGGGAAACAGGCCCACCTCCTCTCTGCAGCCCCTATCCATCACCCCAGCCATTGTCCCTGCACCCAACATGACAATTACCATGTGGCTCGAGATGAGACTCTAATCCTATTACTCATTCATCAACCAGCCGCTGAGAACAGGCGCTGGATCGAACAGTGCCAAGGAAGCTGGGAGAAGCCTTCTCCACCACTGTGAAACCAGGCTTAGCCCAAGCACAATAGGTGTGTAATTTAAGGTTTTGTCGAGCCGAAATCCAATCACATACTTGACTGGTGGATCACAGAGACGCACAGGCTAAAAGAATGAGATAATTCTGCCTCACACAAACACTGGGATTCGGCTTTGACTTAACGACAGACGTGTGACCAACCTTACACTGTTTCATTCTTTCCCTCTCTCTTTTTTTGTTTCAGTGCATTTCCACCTCCTTCCTCTCTCGCCTCCCTTCTCTACCCTCCTCTGTACCACCCAGAGGTGGGATGGGACTCAGCAAAGTCCTAGAGCCAGAAAACCAAGGTAGATAAGCAGGAGGAAGCTTTCTAAAGGGCGATCGCCAGGTGGGAATGTGCTTCCGTCCATTATCTTCATTTAGTTGAATGAGATCTCGGACGTGAGAGATGATTTCTAGGCATGGATTTATTCTAATTCCTAGTGGTCTAGGTTCTTCTGTTCCAGGAACGGCTTAGAGTGAGAAAGGGCAGCACGCAGGAGAGACACGTGGTCATGTTCATGAACTGTTCCCTTTTTATTCACCCAGGGCTTTCTGTCCAGTGAGTGCTGCTCGGCGTGGGTCCAAGGGGTTGCAAGGAGAAATACATACATATATATAGTTTTTGACCCCTGTTCAGTGATGGCATAGCTGTTTACCTAATTAGAGATAACAGCATAAACAAGCTCACTCAATTTTATGAGCTCACTCAACTTAAATTTATTCTCTCCATTTATGGAATGGCTACTACGAGCCATGCCCTCTGGTAGGCACCGAGTTAGGCTCTGGTGGATAAAGACAGTAAACAAATGGACAACCAGTTGTAGGGAACTAGGAATAATGGAGAGTCCTATTTTGGAAGTGAAAAAGGGGCCGCGGTAGAGAATGAATTGGGAAGATCTCTTTGAGAAGGGGACGTGTGAGCTGAGACCTGAATGATGACAGAGAGCCATGTATTTCGAGATCTGGGGGAGAGCTTTGGAGTCCATGGCCAGGCCCCAGAGGGGAGACAGCAGCGTGAGCCAGATTCAAGCTGGATTCATGCTCTGCCCCCATGTCTGTGCTCTTTTTGCCAGGGCAACCCATTCATCCTTCTGAGTCTCTGATTCTCGACCCACTCTGCTAACTTTGTGAAGTCTCTGTGACATCTCACTGTGATTACAGGTTGTCACTTCGGAGTGACAAGCAGAATGCACTCACAAGGACCATTATTAGGTTCATGTTTCTTCATCTGATGGACAAATTGAGGGTGTGGGTGTGTAGGGAGTGTTGTCCCCGGATGGAAGTGGCCTGGGACTGGTATGAGGAATGGGTTTCCATTACAGTTTCTTTCTTGAAGGTTCTGTATATGTCTGCCCTTAGCTGGCATTTTTCAGATCGTCACTTTCTATTGTTGGAGAACTAAATTGAGCTTTCAAATGAGAATCTTGGGGTAGTAGCCTCCCGGAATAATTTGAGATGAACTTGACTCCCATAACTCCTACTCTGGCCCAATAGGGGGTTGATTTTGTAGACAATATTACTTTTACAGTAACTAAATGCCAAATACTTGACTTGTATTACCTCATTTCAGCTTTACCAAACTCTATTGTTGTTGTTGTCCTTTTAAGTAGGCTCCACACCCAGCATGGGGCCCAATGCAGGACTTGAACTCATGACCCTGAGATCAAGACCTGAGCTGAGATCAAGAGTCAGCCCCTCAACCAACTGAGCCACCCAGGCATCCCCAAACCCTATTTTTTTTTAATATGGTTGTTTGTTTTTTTTTTTGAAGATTTTATTCATTCATTTGACAGAGAGAGAGACAGCCAGCGAGAGAGGGAACACAAGCAGGGGGAGTGGGAGAGGAAGAAGCAGGCTCCCAGTGGAAGAGCCCGACGTGGGGCTCAATCCCAGAACTCCAGGATCACGCCCTGAGCCGAAGGCAGACGCTTAACGACTGAGCCACCCAGGCGCTCCACCCAAACCCTATTTTTAAGACAAGAAAACCAAGGCTCTTAGAAGTTAGATGATTTACTCCAGGTCACACAATTAAGACCATGGCAGAGCTGAGATTTGAATATTTCCACTACTGTCTCTGTTACGAGCGCTAATAATGATAGCTTCTGTTTATCAAATGTTCACTCTGTGCCGTGTCTATATTGTTACTGGTAAATCAGTTATCATTCTAGTTGCTGGTCCTTCATAGGTAATATTCCTTTTATTTCAAGATGCTTTTAAGAGCTTCTCTTTGTCTTTGGTGTTCTTCCCTAAGATATGTCTAGACATGGATGCTTATTTATTTATATGGCTTGGGATTCCTGAATGTGAAGTGTTCGACAGGTAACTGTTGTCATTTCCACCAAATTTATATGTTGAAACCTAATGCCCAGTGCGATGGTAGTAAGAGGTGGGGGTTTTTAGAAGGTGATCAGATCATGAGCATGGAGCCTTCACAAACAGTCTTACGACTCCTACAAAAGAGGCCCCAGAGAGATCTCTCATCACTTCCACAGCGAGAAGACAATGGTTTATGAACCAGGAAGTGAAGTCTTACCAGACACAGAACCTGTCAGCAATTTGCTCTTGGATTTCCAGCCTCCAGAACTGTGAGCCATACATGCTTGTTTATACACCACTCCGTCTAGGAGGTTTTGTTACAACAGCCCAAACAGACTAAGACGTGAGGCTTGGAGACTTCCATTAATTATGGAAAATTCTCAACTGTTCTTATTTGAATATTATTTCCCCTCTAATTTCTTATCCCCTCTTCCTAAAACTCAGATTAGGTGTATGCCAGACCTTCCCCTCTACTCTCCCTGGTTTTTAACTCTCCTCTTCTGATTTTTCCACCTCTGTTTCTCACTGTGCTGTCGTCTGAGTAATTCCTTCAGACCTGTTCCCTAATTTCCCCTCAGGCTGTGTCTAATTTATTTAAGTGGCCCATTTCCTTGTTTAAATAGAAGTACAAGTTATATAGAGAGAAGTGTAGAAATCATAGGTTAACGGCCTGATGAATTTTCGCAGAGTGAATATAGTACACAACCTTGCCCAGGTGAGTAATCAGAACCTACCGGGCACCCAGGAAGCTCCTCATTCCCTTCCTGTCTCACCCATCTTCTTCTCCACAGAAACCACCTTTTGACCTCTACCACCATAGACCGTTTGGGCTGGTTTCAACTTTCCCTAAATGGAATAACATAATATGAACTCTTTTGGGTCTGACTTCTTTTTGTCAGTCATCTATTTTTAAGATTCATCAATGTCGTTGTGTGTATAATCCACTTCTAGAAGTTTCGTTGAGTTCTAAAAACGTACTAGACATGGTGGGTTTTATGATCTGCTTCTGTTTGTTCGTGAATGTACAGATTTGCAGGTCTTATTCTCATGGTGGTTTGTTTCCTTGTGATTTTGTGAGTGTCTCTCAGAAGTCATGTTGTCTTGGCTCTTTATCCGGAGGAATGGTTTGAGGCCCAGTACGTGGGGCAGTACTCTTGAGAAAATTCGCATTTGCTGCTACCAGTCTTCCTGATTAGCTGCCAACATGGGACTACTTAAAAAAAAATAGTTGGCAGGGGGCTTGTTGTGCTATAAATATAGATTTGGTGAATGGGTTCTGACATGACACCCAAGTTAGGCTCATGGCAAAGCTCTTGGGGGAGCTTTCCCTCACTATCCCTCTGTGGGATGGCGAGTTGTTTTCCATAACAGCTTTATTGAGATATGCGATAATAATTTTATCCTAATTTGCTTACTGAGGGGGTCACCTTTCAGGGTCACCAATCTAAACAGCTACCTTGGGGCGCCTGGGTGGCTCAGTCATTAAGCGTCTGCCTTTGGCTCAGGGCGTGATCCTGGCGTTCTGGGATCGAGCCCCACATCAGGCTCCTCCGCTGGGAGCCTGCCTCTTCCTCTCCCACTCCCCCTGCTTGTGTTCCCTCTGTTGCGGGCTGTCTCTCTCTGTCAAATAAATAAATAAAATCTTAAAAAAATAAACAAATAGGGGCGCCTGGGTGGCACAGCAGTTAAGCGCCTGCCTTCGGCTCAGGGTGTGATCCCAGCGTTCCGGGATCGAGCCCCACATCAGGCTCCTCTGCTATGAGCCTGCTTCTTCCTCTCCCACTCCCCCTGCTTGTGTTCCCTCTCTCACTGGCTGTCTCTATCTCTGTCAAATAAATAAATAAAATCTTTAAAAAAAAAATAAACAAATAAACAGCTACCTTGCTCAGGTCCCAAGTCTTGTCTTCACTACTCCGCACCCCAGAGTCCTGTTACAGCAAAGGCTTACATCCCCCAGATGTTAGCAGCTGCTCCTTAGGCAAACACTAGTCCATGCCTACTTTCCGTCTGCTTTGGGGCATTCGATTGCTTCTGGTCTCCAAGGATTTCATTTGCTTTTCTTGCCAGTTCACTCATGCATTAGAAGAAAAAGTGTCTTCTTACAAAATATTTTATTCCACATTTTGGGGGGGGGTGAATGTGTATTATGCAACAGGAAGGTTTTTCCTAAGACATCTATTCTGTCATTATACTGAACCAGGCAAACGAGCTCTTACTACGCAGCATCTCACTTAGTCCTAGAAACACTCCCTTGAGATCAGTAACCCAATATCCTCAGTTTACAGATGAGGACCTGGAGACCAGAGAGGGTCGACAACCCGTCCAATCCCGCCCAGCCGGTGCATGGCAGAGGCAGGATTCAAACCCGCGTCCGTGGGGCTCTCGTGCCCATGTCCGTAACGGGTAGATTTGCCGCAGTCAGCACCCGGATGGCTTCGGGTTCGTGCTGGGTCGCTGGGCTTCTAGAGCGATCGCACTGCAGAGCGGAAAGGCTCAGTTGCTGAGGGTGATGTTTGCAGGGCCAAGGCCACTGTGAAGCTTTGGCTCCGGCCTCCAGGCTGGATACAGAATAGGCGGGCTTGTTGGCTTCTCTGGGAGGTGGGGATGGCCACCCAGAAAAGTGCCTTTTGCTGAATCAGGCATCTTCAGATATTATAAGTGGGCCAGTTCAGACTTAGGAAACGTGCCAGGGGAAGAAAACTTGGCCGATGGAACGTTTCAGGCCATTAGGCTATTACAAAGGGAGGCTCTTTGAGGGTAACTCATAACTAGGCTTCCAGAGTCGCCCAGGGAACATTCCCATGGAGGGCCTCCCCTCCTCCAAGTGTCCTCTGTCCCCTTTCTTGTCTCTCCCTGCCGGACTGCACATTCTAGCCTGGTCCCTCCAGCTTCTCCTGGCCTCAGATCTGGACTCCCTTGGGGGTCCAGTCCTGGGTGGATGGTGTCCATAGACATGCAGCCTTCATCTCTTCTTTGGCTGTCCTGGTTGCTGGGCAGAAGTGTGCCCGTCTCCGAGTCCTCTGAGTTCCTGCCTTTTTTTCTCCAACGAGAGATTGTTTGTATATTTGTCCGCAAAGACGTTCAGACAGTTAGAAACATAGACACTAACCCCTGTTGAGCCTTCACTGTGTGCCAAGCCCTTGTTTGGCAAGAATGAGCAGGAATTATTTTTATTTTATTTTGATTTGACTTTTTCTGCTTTCTGACTGCCATTAGTGTTCACTTGTACTTTACATCATTTTTCATCGCACTGCCTCCAACCAACAGGGGATGGACAGGATAGCCTGGGAGGTCGCCCGCAGTCACTTCTCGTGCTCGCCAATGGCTGAGTGTCTCCGCCTGCATGTCCCCATGGTCCATGTGGGAGACAGTACGGAGAGGTCGAGGCCCAGGGAGTGCCCTCAATCAGAGAGCCGTGGGAGTCCGGGGGTAAGTACCCCAACTTCGGAGCCATTTTGTGGTGTCTTCCTACAGCCTCTCGGAGGCTGCCCAGCAAGCTTGAGCCCCAGCTGCCCACACTGGTATCCTGCTCCCAGAGCCACTCTGGATAGACTTTCCTCCCGTCCTGTCTCACCTCCCCAGCCCCTCACAGTGCTTCCTGAGCTCCCCTTCCAGATAAACAGGCGCACCCATCCTTGCTCTGGGAGGTTGGCTCCCCCTTGCACACCACCACGGACGTGCTCTGAGGTCCGTTCGGAGATGTCATTTGTCGCTCGGGGATGACACAGTCCTGGGCGTCTGCTGGGGTAAAGGCTGTGGAAGTGAAAGCACACAGCTTATCGTTTTTATAGAAGCATCTTTGGTCTGGTGACGTCATCCTGTGTGCTGTGAGGAAGCTGCCAGCTGGGTGGCACTGCCTTCTTGGCCCCGGGGAACTTGCGCATTGAAATTGGAAATACTTTCAACATTTTTCCCCCCACTAAAACGTTAAAACCTCCAGCCAGTGTGCAGGTGCACCCAGATGGCAGGCTTTGGCAAGCATACGTGGGTGGGAGGCCCCTTTCTTTCCATCCACACAGACATCCGAATTGACCAGTGGCTCTGTGACCTGTCCCTGACATGGATAGTGGTGCTCCCAGCTCGGGGAGCTGTGGCCCGGACTTTTGGCCATTGGTCTGTGGCCGGGCAGTGAGAGCCTGTTCCGCCCAGTGGGGATGCGGTACGTGATGGCCTCGGCCCCTTCTCTGTGATTTGCCACCAGCTACTTTGTACCCCAAGAGACATGAGAAGTGGGTAGCCTTTCTCCTCCCATGTTACAGTTGTAGAAACCGAGGCACAGAGCGGGAACGAGACTTGCCCCAGCGCACCCAGGTGGTGAGTAGAGAGCCCTGGTTGGAAATCAGGATTGCTCTGAGGCCGGGGAAGGGGGTGGGGAGCCTCAGGGGTGGAGATCGCCTGAGGTTGGCGTAAGCACCTATATGGATTCCGTTCCTTGGAGAAGCAGCTGGGGTCTGAGGAGCTTTGGGGGCAGTGGCCGGGTGGGCTCCTTAGGGATAGTGAGGCAGGAGGCCAACACGGGGGCATCGTGCTTCCTTCCCGAGGGGGTGTTTCCTTCAATGCTGGGAGAGAAGAGGGAAAGGTGGCCACCGAAGGGGCCTCCCAGCACGCAGGAATCTGGTCCCAGCTGCGTGAGGCTGTGCCCAGAGCCTGGGATTTGCTCCACCCCCCAGCCAGCTGAGGAAAGGGTGTTGAGGGGGAAAGCATTCCAAATCAAGAAGGCATCGGGGCCACCCCTGCCTTCCTCACTGTAAGGGATGTGAGGTTGGTCTGCAGCGCCAGAGAGAATCACCTGGGATGGATCACACTGGAGCCCGACCCCCGTGGGACAGGTCTTAGCAGTGGAGCCTTCGAAGTGAGTGAAGACAGTGCTGAAACTCTTCCTCCAATAGAAGAAATGTGTCAGCCTTGTGCCATTTCATCATTGATCCTCCTCATCACCCTTGTCACCAAGCTGGCGTTCTTGGGACAGTTCCCGTGTGCTCGATGCTGCTCAAGGGCTTAGCCTATGTCATTTACTTTTTTAAAAAAGATTTATTTATTTATTTATTAGAGGAAGAGAGAACGTGTATGCAAGGGGAGGGAGGGGCAGAGGGAGAGAGGCAGAGAAGCAGACTCTGAGCCCAAAGCCCGACGTGGGGCTCGATCCCAGGATCCTGAGATCACGAACTGAGCCGAAACCAGGAGTTGGAGGCCCAACCGACGGGGCCACCCAGGCGCCCCTATGTCATTTCATATTAAAGCTCAGCACCTCCCTGCGAAGTCGGGGGGAGGAGGGGGTCTGCTGGCCATGTAGCACCTGCGTGTGAATTAGAAAAAGGTGCTCCCTCTCGGAAGGATGCAGACATCCCCGGCTTGCCAAGCAGATAGGGGCTGGATTTCATAGCAGATAGGGGCCCTTGTTGGGCACCTTAGTGCGGCTCCCAGACTGCACAGCCCTGGTGATCCTGGATGAATGACAACTCCCAGGATCCCCATTTTACAGATGAAGAAGCTAAGACTAAGCAGGTACTTGCCCAAGGTCATGTGGCCAGTAAGTGGCCAAGTCAGGATTCAAAACTGCCTGAGTCCCCAGCCACCAAGATTCACCAGGACGTCCCATTTTATAACCAGTCCATTTGCTAAGCACGCATTGTGGTATTGGTGGGGGAGGGAGAGGGGGTCCATCTGTAAAGATGCCTTTCATTAAAACCTTGTAATTACCCGACTTGTGTAAAAAGAAGATAATTTGCTACAGGTTTAAAGTCATCGGTGGAGTGGGGGAAAAAAAACAAAAACACACAACAACACAAACCCCAAACTTGTAAATACTATTAGCTGCTCTCCAACTTTTGTTGAATTTAGCTGATGTTTTCGGTGTTGACTTTCCCAGCTATCAGCTTAACTATATAAATCCAGTTGACGTGTCTTTATTCAGATAAAACTCTAATACTGCAAGTGTAGCAAATTAGATGCAAATGCCCCCTTTTTATTTTAAGTATACTTAAAGCTGCCTTTCCAATGCAAATTTCATAGGAAATCTCAACCAGCTAGGACAGACATCTTAGCTGTCAGCGGGCAAATGCTTTCATTTCGGTCTCAGGCAAGGGAGCTGCCGGCTTTTTTTCTTTCTGCCCCTGCAGACTGAGATAATTAAAACTATAGAGAAATAGTTTTAAATATACATGATACACACAGTTCCTTAAATTATGGGATAATGCATAAATTCACCCATTACCATATTTGATAGTGGTCTCGCTGACCAAAGTGGGAGGTGGCAGTGGGGGGTGGGCAATGTGATTTTTCTCCAGCAACTTGCTTCCCCTGTCATCAGCCACGCGGCGTCTGTCGCTTCACCTGGTGTCCTAAGGAGCCCTGGTAATGGTTCAAAAAGAGGTGGTGAACACACTCATTAAAAAGGGGCCACAATGTTGTGTGTTTTTTTTTTTTTAAAGAAATAAAAATGTTAATGGTAACTTTTTTCCTTTCTTTTCCCCCCCTGGCTGTCTCAGTCTCTTTGGAATACATATCCATTTCGGCTTTGATTTGTTGAGCTCCCTGAATGAGTTTATCCAAACAATGTGAATTTACTTAGATCTCTCTCAAATCCCACATCTCTTGTGGTTGATAAAGCTGACTTTAGCTAAGCAGGGCTGGATCAGTGTGATGTGAAATTCACATTGAAAATGATAAGGGCTTTGCTGGAAATAATAAGCACCGTCAAACGCTGTCAGGAGGAAACAGTGGAGCATGCAGGGAGAAATTTGGTAAAGCCCTGCCCCACCCTCCCCCTTCTCTCCAGAATCAAGGTAGAGAAGGGAGGGGAAAGGTGAACAGGGGCTTTGCTCAGACACACAGTTTAGCTTTGTAGGTGATGGGGACGATAATTCTGAAGAGCTTTGTGCCTGAGCTTTATTCTTTATGCTTAGAAAATGGCAGCCATCCCTGGATGGGTGATGGATACCCATGGGCGTCGGGAGTGGCAGCCATCTTTGCCAGCATGGTGTCCAGCACCTGCTGGAATCCATCTCCCCCTCGCCCACCCATTTCTGTCTCCATCTCTGCCTCTGTCTCTATCTCCTGTCTCCCCACCTCTCTATCTCTCTCTCCTCAGATTCCTTTCTGTGCACCTAATCCATGCCTGGTCCTGAACTACATGTTTTCCGCATTTCCTCCTCACGATCCTAGAAGGCAGCACACTTACCCTACCCCATTACAGGAGGCGCCATGGAGATGTGACCCGACGGAGCCATCGAGGACACCCGTGTCCTTCATCCTCTTTCCCTCCAGCTGCCAGGCTGAGATGACGCCTTAAGGAAGTGATGTTTGGAAATGGTTCTTTGAGAAATTTTGAAGGAAGACGTTTTTCTGGAACACCCGTGAAACTGAAGGGGAGGAAGGAGAGGGAGTGTGAGGCCAGAGGTCAGCATTCTGGGGGGCAGAGTGAAATGGAGGGTTGGGGTTTCCTCAGTGAGTGTGGTCTGAGCAGACAGGGGTCTCCATCTTGGCGCTGCTGACCTTTGGGGCTGACTAGTTCTCGGTCACGTGGGCGGGTGGGGGGTGGAGAGTGGAGTCCACCCTGGGCACTGGATTTCTACCCGCTCGATGCCCGCACTGCCTTGCCCTGCAGTCAGGACAGCCCAGCGTGTCCCCTGATATTGCCAAACATCCCTTGGGGGGCCAAATCGTCCCACTGGAGAACTCTGGTGGAGACTTGGTGCCTTCAGAGCTCAGATTCCTCCTTTTCCTTAAAAGGCAGGTTGCACACAGGTTCGGTCCCCACCTCCCAGTTTCCCTTTGTCTCAGAAGACCCCGCTTTCACACGCCCTTCTAAGTAGCTAAGCAACCTTCCCTGGAAATACGTGGATCAGAGGAGATTTGCCACTGAAACCTTATTTCTAATTATAGTAATCGCTCCCCGTTGTCTTCGCCATCAGGGCAGTCGGAACAGGCGCTGGACTTCTCCTCGCTGCCTTGATCTGTACAATCCTGGTTCAGCTTTGATGAATGACTTTTCCGACTGCTTCTGCCCTGCCTCTGTGTGTGTGTGTGTGTGTGTGTGTGTGTGCATGTGTGTCTGGGTGTCGGGGGGCACAGTGATCAGGCTGAGGCTGGGTGTGGGGGGGGTGCAGAATGAATTCTTCCAAGGCCTTGTCTCTGCCCGGCTGTAACAATCCGTTTCCCCCCTACCCTGCAAGGCTGCTGAGCTCCGAGCTGACCTCTCTCTTCCCCTGCGCTGAGGGGGGCGGGGGGGCCTCGCCTTCCCCCTTCCATCCTCCACCTGGGCCGCCTCTCCTGACCCCACGACTCGCTATTTCCTAACTCACACCGCTAATAGCCACTGATCACCGAAGGGCAGTTTAAATTCTATTTAGACTTAAAAAAAAAAAGAGAGAAAGAGAGAGAAAAGAGAAGCCAAACTTCAAAAGCTCTCTCCGGCGAGCGGAGCGGAAGCCACATCCAGCCATTACCAGCAGAAGCCGGATCGATATTCGTGCTCCATCTCCTGGCTGGGGTTTTCGAGGAACTTTTATTATTAGTGCGGTTAAGCTGTTCTAAAGCAGAGCATCATTTATAAAACAAACTGATCCCTTCCAAATAGGTTATTTTCCTGGTTAATGACCGATCGTCTGCCCTGGGGTCTGTCTGTGTTGAGATTCCAGATGGGAACAGGCACTACCAGCCCAATTATCTTTATTAAGTGTTTTTCCTCCCCCTTTCTGAAAAATGAAATGGCAGCCGGCTCAAATGTCCCCTCCTTCCCCTTGTCCTCACCCCTGCGCCATTTCCTGCGTTCGCCTCATTATGGACAAGTATGTCCTTTAAGACACGGAGACTAATGAGGCGGTTTTATGAGACTAATACATTTTAAATTTTAACACTGGAGCTAGCATCTTTAATTGTACAATTATACATTCATTTAGCACACTCGGCGTGCGCACTCTCTCTCTTTTGCTTTAAAAGATAACAAACCACAGGTGACTGAAAGTGTGTGGAAAGGCAGGATTTATGCTATTCTTGGGGGTACTAAATCATGCGGGACTAGAAATTGTTTTTCTCCTGACAGGTCTCTGAAGCAGAATTAGTTGCCATTTCGAAGAAAAATTTAAAAAAATTTTTGTTGTTGTTTGTTTTAATTTGGGGAGGACAGGAGATGGGTACATGGTGTCTCGCCGTGAACTTGTCTTCTGTTCCCCATTTCTACCTATAGGGAGAGTGTGGCTAGAAAGTATTTTGAGAATGAGAGAAGCCTGGATGTTCTGAGGGCCAGCAGCTGCAGCTGGTGAGAGAGAGAGAGAGGGAGAGAGAAAGAGGCACTACCCCCACATATCCTGTCTCTAACAAAAGCCCCCCTACATTCCCCACCTGACAGGACTTTATCGGGTAGTAATAAATAAGGCTGAATTATTGATGATGAGAACTGCTAATATTATTATGACCTCAATTAAGTGCTTTTTCCAGACACATTAGTAACAAAGGGTCTTCCCTCTCCTGGTTGCTGTTTTTCTCCCCCAGGCCCCACTTTACATTAAAATCTAATTGATCAAACCTATTTGCCATTCGCACAAGAGCGATCACCATAATGGGTCATCTATCAGCATGGGCTCCTCATCAGGCTCTTAACACCTTTTGTTGCTGGCCCCAGTTCTGTACCAGCTGAGAGGAGCAGAAAGGCAGGGCCTCAGATCTGGAAGGGTCGTGTGTGAGGTCTGACTTGTGGTACCTTTTAATTGCCCTCTTTAACATCCTTGCAAAACACGTCAAGATGCTCTTGCTCCTGAGGAAGTCCCACCAGGCAGCTGTGGAGTGACAAGATGGCGGCCTCCTTATTAGAACAGAAGGTGTGGTGCGGGGGCGGGGGGGGGCTTGGCCACCTCCACTGCTGCTCACGGCCTCCCCCTCATCTCCCCCCTCCCTGTTGGCCTATACATATCCTGCTCCGGGGAGGCCCAATGTCCTGTCTTGATGGAGTCTGGAACTTGGTGGTGGACGTGAAGGGGTGGGAAGTGTGCAGGCAAGCCTTTATTATCAGAACTGGAGACCGGCGCTGGCCGAAAATGGAGACCGGTCCCCCCAGAGCAGAGTCTCCCCAGGACTTCCTGGCCCATGGTCACTCACAGAAGGTCCATGATGACCCATAAGCCCCCCGAACTATGTGCAAAATTGTGTTTACATGTATTTTCTTGGAGAGGTTATGGCTTCCATCAGATTACCACATTTGCCATGACCCCAACATGGGTGAGAAATATCTTCCTGAGAGTTGGCTAGATGGGGAGGTCTTCTCTCAGTCTGTCACTCAGGTTCGGATCCCTGGCTTTAGGAATATGGTGAAGCCATGGAGAAGAGCATCGTTCTTGGTATACTGTGGTATTGGATCAGACTCTCTCTGCACCTGTCTTCTCTGCCTATTTGGTCAAAAGAAAGAACTCTCATCACCCTCGTGCTGTCCAAAGTGACTGTGGGAATGGGCTTTCTACATTAGTCTAACTTGTGCAGGGCCTCCCACTGGATGCTGGAGGATACGAGAAAATAAGTAGCGCCCTGCAATGGTTGTATTGCTGTGGTTTGAGAAGTGAGAGCTCCAAATATGACATGACAGGAACCCTCTTCGGGTGACGTTAGCTCGGAGTACTATTCCGGGCCGTTTCTTGGGCCCACGCAGCTCCATCTACTCACCACGAAAATAGCTTTATCATTTTTTCCTGATTATAAACGAATCCATCCAGAAATCACTCAGAAGGGAATTAAAACCTCCTCAAATCTTAACATGTTGGCTTGTCTCGGGTCTTCTTTTTTTGCTATGCAAATAACAATAGGAAGATTTTCGGGACGTTGTGTGCGTGTGTGTGTGTGTGTTTTTCCCCCAACAATGGGACTATGTATATTTAAGTCGCTAATTTGGTAATTTTCTTATCTGCTTAGCAATATGTATTGTAAACATCTTTCCATGTAAATGCTGTCATCGTCCCCATTTTAAATGACTGCCTAGTACTGAATCGAGTAGACTTATCTAAAGGTATTACCCAGTTTGCTGCTGTTAGCTATTTCGTGTGTTTCCACATCTGTCTGTTACCAACAGGGCTGCAGGGAAGGTCCTTGCATAAACGGACGTACTTGCCCAGTGCGATTCTTCAGATGGGTTTGTAAAGCCGGAATTTCTGGGTTAAAGGGTTTGTGTTACATTGTTTTGTTTTCGCTTACAGTACAGATTAAGGGATAGCCTACATGAGCAATGCGACTTTTGAGGGGTCGCTCACTGGCGTTTCTGTCAAAAGGTTGTCCAAGGTGAGGAGCCTCGGAGGGGAGGAAGACTCAGGCACTTAAAGCTGCCTCGGTGGCTTTGCTCTCCGCAAGTGTGAGTCTGGAAGCGGCAGGATGGGCAGGCTTAGATCTGCTGCCCAGGGCAGGCCCTTCGGTGAACAGGTCACCTCTGTCCCTAAAGAGGCTGGGGGCGGGCTGCTGGGAAGTGATGCTCGGCTCTCCCCTCACCTCAGAGCTCTGTTCTCACCCCACTGGACCCCGTGCCGGATGGCCAGGCAGGGGGGTCCGTCTGCCCACCGATGCGCCGGAGATGCGGGGTGGCCGGGAGGCTGCACGGCCCTGATGCATTCCTCCAGGAAGCACAGGATATCATTGACCACTGCCTCGTGACTTCTCAGCCTGTGTTGTCTTAATTCAAGTTGTCATTCATAGACCAGCAGAAAACTAAAATCAATATGTGGTGAAAATGGGCTTTAAAGGCAAACTAAAGTCACAGAGGAGGGAGGAAAAAGAGTATCTGTTGCCTCAATGGGTTACCTTTTCCCTTCCTACATAGATGGTTGGATCTGTGGCCTGTGGTTTTTGTTTTTGTGTTTTTTTAAAGGGAATGGGGGCAGAAAATGAGTTATTTCCCCTTTAAAAGATACAGGCTGTCCAGGGGTGCCTGGGTGGCTCAGTCGGTTAAGCACGTGACTCCTGATTTCGGTTCAGGTCATAATCCCTCGATCCTGAGATCGAGTCCCGCCTCCGGTTCCGTGCTCAGTGCAGAGTCTGCTTGAGCTTCTGTC
This sequence comes from Ursus maritimus, assembly GCF_017311325.1. Classification (NCBI taxonomy): domain Eukaryota; kingdom Metazoa; phylum Chordata; class Mammalia; order Carnivora; family Ursidae; genus Ursus; species Ursus maritimus. Next base: position 12,049,502 of record NW_024424341.1, read on the forward strand.
TCTCCCTCTCCCTCTGCCCTCCCCCTCCCCAGCACCCACATTCTCTTTCTCTCAAATAAAAAAATCTTTAAAATACACAAGATGTCCATTGGACAAGACCTTGGGGGTGGGGGTCCATTATTTGACGGTGGGTCACAGAGTACGTAGAGGATGATGGTATTTGGGGTGGGTCTATATTTTACCCCAGGGCTACTGCAGGTGTGCTTTGAGGTGTCTGTTAATTGCTGTGTTACTTTCTACGAGTCGATGTACTTCTCTGGGCCCTGTCTCATCAACCAGAAAATGAGTCAGATAAGGTGCAATGATTTTCAGCCTGTTCTCTGATGAGAGACCACAGCTGATGTGCGCTGGGTTGGGGGTGAGGGGGCATCAGGGTGGACACTGAGGTCAGGGGGTTGGCTCTGGTCCTTTTGTCTTGACAGCAGCTCTGCAAAAGCTTTCATTGGAAGTTAGAATTTCAGAGCAGAGGCAAAAGTTTGGCAAAAATCAGTGAAGGAGAGGGTGACTGAATTTCTTTCCACTTCTGAGGGACTACAAACATCTATTGTGTGCCTACAAGTTATTCCGGGAAATCCAGCTTGGACTCAGTCCACCTTCTTCCGGAGACCAGGGTGGGACCAGCAGGAGTAGCGTCGGTGGCAGGCCGAGGTGGGCGACGGGCTCTGGTTCTGGGTATTCCTGGAAACACGGAAGGACTCCTCTGTCACAATGGGATGTCTCAACCTGGTCATTCTCCGTCTCTGTGTGTCACGGCCTTGGTTGTCAGACGTGGAGAAGGAGGAGGCACTTGGGAGATCAGGAATAATTTTAAACCAAGAGACAACAGCAGGGACAGGGCAACACGGCCTTAGTGGGCATGACCTTGGCATTCCCCAATCTCTGTGGCGAAGTGAGGTAATAATGTCTTGTGCGTCTTTTGAAGGAACCGGACTTTCGTAGGTTGGCACCCAAAGGGTAGCCTGTGGAGGAGGGAGGGAGAGGCCCAGTGACTATACCCCACCCCCCAGCCGGGTGTTGGTCCCAAAGCCATTTCAGGCAGATTCCCTAGAGCCCCCTTCCAGTGCATAGCCAGAAATCCTGGGGTCTCTGAGGGGCACACAGATTTGCCCAACACAAATGTAGAAAAACATTTAGCGTTAAAAAAAAAAAAAGTCACTGGTGAGAGGGTTTCAGAAGTAGAAATGTGAGGTTATCTGTATTTAGAACACGTGAAATGAGCCAACATGCTGGGAAGACTTTCTAAGAAATGCAGCTCAGCAAACCTGACAGGCAGCTCGAGGGCTAGTTTTGACGTGGAGCTGGTTTTATGAGGCAAGCATTGACTTACATACAGTGTCTGTGGGGACTGCGCCCTGGCGTTCTGGAATGGTGTGGAAGGTCGGCCTGGGCGGGCGGGGGTGGAGACGCCTTGGCCTTCGTGTCGCACAGCTGCCATCCAGAGGGTCTGGGGCTGCCGTGGGAGCTTGGCTGGGGAGACGGGTGGACCAAGCAGGCAGAGGAAAGGCTCAGCGTGCATGTGCACGGGGAGGCTGGCCCAGCAGCCTGGTGACCAGACACGACGGCGGCCCTGCGTTTCCCTGAGCCGTCCATACGTGTCCGCCTAATTAGGCCTTGTGCAAAGGGGCACCGTCACACACCTGTCATAATAGCATCCAGCATTTATGGAGCACTTACTCTGTGCCACACGTCGTTCGAAGCCCCTTACTAATGCATTCGAGGACTAATGGATCCAATCCTCTCAACGACCCACTTATCACCCCATTTCACAGATGAGGGAATTTGAGGCTCAAAGAGTTGGAAGTGGCAGAGCCTGGATTTGCCCCTGACTTTGGAGTCTGGGTGTGACGCCGTGAGACTCTATTGTCTTTGAACGCACACACTTGTACGTTTGAAGGGAGAGAAACAGAAACCTGGTGCTTTTGATGCTTGACCTTGGCCTCCACCAGCCCCCTTTTCTGTGAGGTCCTTGAGGAACACGCACCCTGAAAGTAGGGGCAGGGCTCCTCTGTTCAGAGCTGAGGCTCGTCCCCTCCCCCAGCAGACCCCCAATTCAGCGTTCTGCCAACAGGGGCCGGCCTGCGGGACCCACCCCTTTGCTTAGGATGCAGGAAGGGCAAATGAGAGGAAAGTTCTCGGGCCTTCCCAGGTGGGGACAGTTAAATGCGCAGAGAGAGAGTGACACCATACCCCTCTGAGGAGGACATCGTCCTACACTCTTGTGAGCCTCTGAACCTTCCCAGGACCTGGCCCCTGGGCCGTCTCCAGCCTGACGGGGGGTGAGGGAGAGAAAGACAGAGAGGACCTGACCTGTGCTCTTCGCCTTCCCAAGGCCAAGGGCTTCACTCCCACACATGGGTGGGGAGACACCCGCCCGCTCCTCCTCCGCATCCTGCGTTGATGGCCAAGTTCAGTTTCCAATGTGGCCTTGCCGATCGCCGGGAACACATGGGCAAGGTGCAGAGTCCTCACGGTGTAATTCTTAATGTTCTAAAGTTGTGGAGCCCTATTTATTTCATGTGACAGTCTCTTCCTTCCCCCTACCGTGACGGAATGTTCTGTGGCCTATGTTATGATCTTTAATTAAAGGGAACTTAATTTGCTTTTGAGGCATCCTTTGTTCACGGGAGACACCCTAGGGTGTTTTAAAACCAGGTTTGGAAGCATTGTCATTGAAGCCTGGAGTCGAAGGCGGACTCGCTGCTCCAGACGGACGCCGGGTTGCCTGGGTTTCAGGGGGTGTCTGTCCCCCTCTGGGCCTGCTCTGTGCTTCGGCGGAGAAGCTGGACCTTCTGCAGGCCCTCCCTACCGGCCTCGGCGTTCGTCTGCGCACCTTGCAGCGAACACAGACCCCGCAGGCCCCGGGAACGGACCGTGGGCCAAAATGCTGTTCGAGGAGGGGACAGACCATTTAGATGACAAATGGGCTTCCAGACACTGTCAGAGAGCCCGGGTGGGGGGACTATTAACAGTCACACGGAGGCAGCCGCATCTGTGATGCCAGAGCCGGCCGGTGGGTCCCCACTGCTGTGTTTACTGCTCCTTAATGTGGTATTGTTTACTCACAATTAAACCCTTTACCATTAATTTAACTTTCAGATGCTGAAATTGGTCACACAGCCTCGAGTCTCAAGGCCCGGACAGATGTGTTCTATACACTTGTTTAAACACGGCGCTCATTAGGAGGTAATGCATGTATAGCAAGTTGATTACACCACAAAGCAGGCCGCTTTATCATGGGGGCCTCTCAGGAGGCGGCGGGAGGGGCCGTCAGCTGCCGCTGTCACTCTCCCCCCCTCGGATCCTGAGTGACGGCTGGGCCCGCCACCTCCTCGCAGGCCTGCTCGGAAGTACGCAGCTTCCCGTCAGAGAGCCGCCGAGCTGCCTGGGAGGGGGTATTAATTGTTGTCAGCCTCTATTTCACACCCCAGATAACAAACGAGAGCCACCCTGACAGTGTTTAAGGAAGATAAACAAGTTGCCTGAGCCCCTGCAATTAAACACGCTTGCATATTTAACTGAGATGTTTCCTGTAAAAAAAAAAAAAAAAAAAGGCAGCGCCACCCTGAGCAGGCTGGGGGCCCAGAGTGCGCCTCCGTTCCTCTGACCTGGAATCTGCCCGCCCCTCGGGGCTCAGAAGTGGGCCCCACGTTTGCGGTGTCTCTCGGGGAGCCGCGTTTCTGCATCTTGAGCCAGACGCATGTCCGAGAGAGAGGGTAAGGGGGTGGATTCTGGAGCCCGAGTACGTGGGCATACATTCCGGATCGGCTTTTATATGCTGTGTGACTTCTTTGAGCCTCAGTTTTCCCATCTGTAAAACAGGCGTGCTAATAAGCCACAGGTCGCAATGCACGAGCATGAAGTGAGGCTGAAGTCTGTGGCTGTAAAGGGTGAGAACATGCGGAAGGTCGGTAGTCAAGTTCGTGCACTTTATGTTCACGTTTCAATAGATAAGATTGTTTAGCAACAGATGATTAGAAGCAAGAATTATAGGTTACCCCTAAGCTGAGTAAGATGATGGCCATGTCTGATTGGAATGCTCCTTTCCTCCACGGTCCAGAGAGGGTGGGATGGGATGAACTCAAGCCAGAAGCTCTTGGTGGGTCTTTTGCCTCAGAGCAGATTTGAAAGGCTCAGGAATTACATAGATCTCCACCTTCCAGATCATTCCAGATATTTCCGCCCCAACCTCTGCGAGGAGCGAATCTGCCACACAACCCAGTTTGCTTCTCTTGTCCTTCTCCTCCCCTTCCTCCTGCTCCTCCTCCTCCCCCTCTCCTCCCTCCCCCTCCCCATCCTTCCGCCCACCTTCCTTCTGTGCTAACTTGGTTCTGCAGTAAAGTACATCCATGGGCCCCTACGACCCGAACCACCTTCTACTCACACCCTCATCCGTCCAGACATCCCAGCCACCACTTGGGCTCTCAGGGCCCCGGTGTTTTTCCTTCGTAGCGTCTGTCAGAATATTCATTATTTGAGAAATTACCTGCTTAATTTCCATCTTCCAATGAAGACGGGGTCTGTGTCTGTGCTGCTCACCCTTAACCCCAACACTCAGGATGCTGCTCGTAGGTGCCAAAGAGCGGAGCATTGTACCACGGTGACCCGCTGGGATGAGTCAGACCGTTTCTGGGGGATTTGGAGAGAGGGAAAGTCCTTATGATTTCTCATGGCCTCTTTTGTCTTTTTCTTTCTAGGACTCAGTGAGGCTAACCCTGCTCCTTTGTGTCCATTTCCTTGTGGGGGAGGGAGGGGTGGAGGGTTAGAAGCGGCCCTCCATCAGCTAGCTGCTTCCGGGGCCCCTTCCAGGGACCGGCGAGTCGTGGCTTTTCCCTTCAGTCTTGCTGACACCACCAACTGCTCGAGAACCCGCAATGATTTGTCCTTGGACCACGCAAAAAGGATGTGGCTCTGTCTTGTGGGTGCATTTTAGGGAGGCGGGACCTTCATTATTTGTCGCCGCATTTGCTTCCTCTGGGCTTTGTGGTTGCCCCTGTGTCGCCTTCTCATCCGATCGCGTTACCCTTAATAAGCATCGCCCTGGCAGGACAGGGGTGCTGAATTCGGCATCCTGAGAGCATGCGTGTGTAACGCGCCGGGCAAGTGATCCTGATGATGCAATCAGCACCCCACCCCTCCAAGACCCCCGCTTCCAGTGTGTCCAGATCCATGCATATTCCCGCTCAGACCTTTGGGATCAAAATTCTTGACCCTGACGCGAAAAGCAAAAACATCTTTCGGGGTGGGGGGGGAACCAGAAGAGGGAGGTGAAATTTCCTGAGCTTTCATTTTCCTTCATGGTTGAACTTGGATGACTCAAGTCATTTGCAGTCAATCTATTTAGTTGACTTGTCCTGCCGACTGCCAGGAGGTCAACATTTCTGAATCTGCCCCTCCAGGGGCAGCATGTGGTCCCAGCTGGTTGTGCTGTGGTGGGAACGAGGCTTGGGGTAGGGTGGGGGGGCTGGTGCTGTCTGGAAGCGATGTTGGAGGGGGGCTCTCTGCGCTCTGTGAAGATGATACTTGGAGGGGAAGTGCTTTTGTTTGCTGTTCGTTTGGGTTGGTTGGGATTAACTCCGATTACATATTAATAACCTGGAGCACTATCGAGTAATTAGATGTTATCTTCCAGATGTTTAAAAGAAACCTTTAATATTTTAAGCTGCTTGGAGATCTCTAGGCACGTTATTAAAATGGATGGAATTTAAAATGGGCGTTGGTGGTGTCGCTTTCTGGGGATTCTCTTGCTAGTGTAAGACCTGGGAGCCCAGGGTACCCATGAAAGGACCCGGAGCATTTATTGTGGTGGTCCCTGTTTGGGAACAATTGGGGCAGCCACCCATTCAATGGGTGGTAGAGGGAATGTCGCGGCGCTTCTGGCCCCTGTCAATCGGCCAGAGTGGCTCATTGATTTCTTTGAACCACTTGAGTGAATCTCTCAGAAGTTCCCCTTCTCTGAGTCCCACACAATTGCCTGTTCTCTCTTTATTAGGCGCTTTGAGGGACAGCCTGGTCTACACCTGCCTTTGAAGGGGCCCCCACCACGGTTTTAATGACCTCCATCCGTCAAAGGAAAAGTTCAGAGTTCATTCTTTTGTCCAAGTCCCAGCAACGGAGGAGTCGAGGGTGCTGGCTGGTCCGGCCTCCTTAAATCACCCGCCCGAAAACTTTCCCTGTGACCCCGCTCATGTCAAAACAGCGAGCTGGCCACTCTGGCCATTGTCATCGGAATAAGGGCTAAGTGATGCTGCCTGGTCATTACGTGTGCCCTGATTGGCAATCAGGGTACAATAGGGGGTCATTAAAGGCCATAAAACTGCCAAAGCTCTGAAAAGGGGATTTTGAATGGAGCCAGAGGGCTCCTAGAGCTGCCAGGGCAGCGCCTCCAAGGACAAGGGGTTCGAGCTGATCTGGGAGGGGAAAAGTCAGCGCGGTGTGGATTAAGAAGTTTCGCCCCTGTGACACCAGAAAACACTGATCTCCTGACGTCATCTTCCCAGAATGCTCGTTCCTTCGTTCTCAAAAGACACGCACTTAGAGTCGCGACCCAAATAATGCTTCGTGCAAGAAGCCCAGAGGGATTTTATATAAGGACGTAAAAGTTACTCATAAATGTCTAAATATTTGTTGAATTAAAGGGTCAGTGGGTAAAGGGATCACCTGTACGGTCATGGGTGGTGGCTCTACACGTGGTGGTGATGGCTCTGTAATGTATGCACACGTCCAATTATAAAGCTGTCCGTCGGAAGCTTAGATCATAAAAAGTAGTCAATATACATAGACGCATAGGCAAAGGGTGTCTATAATGAAAGAGGCAGGGTTTTTTTTTTTTTAAGATTTTATTTATTTATTTGATGTGGGGCTCGATCCCAGGACCCCGGGATCATGACCTGAGCCAAAGGCAGACGCTTAACCAACTGAGCCACCCGGGCGCCCTGAAAGAGGCAGCTTGGACTTAATACTCCCTTATACCAGGGCCTGTACTAGGCACTGTACAGGTGTTAACTTGGTTAAGCCCCACACCAACCCCTGGAGGCAGGTTAACATGATTATAGCTAGAAAAGGCTTCCTTGGGAAGCTTCCCCAGCATGGCAGGTCTTAGAAAGGAATCAGGAAAAAAGGAGAGTCCCTTTTTCTTAAGATGATGGCAGCCTTAAGAGTTACATTTTTTGAGGCCCCTACTATGGACCAGGCATTGGTGTCAAAACCATGGAGTCAGTACTATTATCATTCCCATTTTATAAGAATTAACAATCCGGAAAGGGAAACCCAAAGAAGGGTGCCGTGGATGGGGTCACCACTTCCGTCCGGATGTGGGGCTCCACAGCTCCAAGGGGACTCTCCCCTGCCCTTGCCAGCATCCTTGGCCTCTGTGCTCAACCGCTGTGTCAGATGTGGTGCAGGAATCCTGGGTTAGGCCTCTGCAGATGCGGGGCCTGGACTCCGCCCTGCTATGCAGCCTTGGGCAAAGCATGTCACCTCTCTGGGCCTTAGCTGAAACATGGTTGGGGTGAGGTGAGACCTGGAGTAGCTCCGAGCTTCTCCAACTCGGCCCTTCCCCACCTGGGGATAAAGCAGGGAGATACTTGTGGGCCATCTTTTGAGATCATCTGTTTCATTCCAAGGCAAGTAATTAAAAACATGATTTTTTTCTGTGTTCTCAGAAACAGACGTATTCTGCAGTAGAATGCAAACCCCCCCTCCCCACTGTGAACTTTTTAGATTAAAAAGGAGCTTTTATAGAAGTTTGGACCTTGCCGTCTTGCCTTGGACTCTGTCTACTCTCTCCACTTCTCCCCCCAAGTTGGGGTTACCGGCTTCCTCTCCTCTGCCTCTAGGGGAGCTTAGAAGACAAGTGCGGGATCTACTAGCTCACATGGCATGTGGACACCTTGAAGCTCTTTTGAGGTAACCCAGCTGGTAACAGGCTACAAAATGGGGCTCTCAAGCCCTCATGGGGGAAGCAACTGAGTTTGAGGATGAAGGACTGCCCTGGAAGCTGAAAGACCAGTGTGAACCAGGGGAGGGTGAACCCACATTGAGACGACTGGGGATTCCCAAGGCTGTAGTTCCAAGATCCAGTGAGGGCTAGAACCAGGAGCTCTGGGCACAGGGGGACATCCTGGTAAATGCCAGCCCCACAGGACTAGCTGGAGACTCTGGACAGATGACTGCTTCTCTGCACCTTTGTGTCCTTGCCTGTAAGAGCGGAATCATCCCAGCACCCAGGGTCTAGGGTGGGGAGGATTCAAGGAGGACATCATCCCAAGGCACCCGGAATGGGAGCGTGTGTCATAAACTCTCCATAAATACCAGGCGTCGTTAGTATTATCATTCCTGTGTGACTAAAACCATTCCTGCAAGGAAGTGAACCACTCGCTCATCTGGGGTCCCTATGAACTCTGCCAGCTGAGTCAGAAAGAAGAAAGAGACAAGAGAAGAAAGGAAAAGTGGAAGAGGGAGAGAGGGAGAGAGGCAGAGACCGAGAGAAATAACGTGTATTTTTATGTCGTCTTACCCTTTTCCTGGTTCTCCTGGGAAATGAGTTTTACCTTCTTTATTTGCACGTTTGAAGCCTCTGAGATGCTGTCTCACCGTCTATCCCTTTGTTTTGGGTTATTTAGATTCTCTTTGTCCATTTACCTCTCTTGGAATATAGCTTTCCCCCTCAGAATCTCTGAGAATCTCCCTCCCTCCCTTGCTCTTGGTTGGGGAGTGGGAGCTTTACTTGGAGCTCCTGAAAGCAGCCTTTGCTCTCCCTTGTTGGAGGGAGTGGGACCTTCAGGGAGGGGAGGGGAGAGACATTTGGGGATGAAGCCATTCTCTGGTGACCTGAAGTCCCTACTAACATTCTAGCTGCTGCTTCCTCTCCCGAACTTCATCTGAAATGCCCATTCCCCCACACTGACGTGTCCCAGGAAACTTCTAGAATGTGAAGGAATCACCCTGCACCCCCTTTCTCTTGTCTGATTTAGGCCAGACCTGCCCGTGTGATGGAGATTCCCCATGATGCCCTCCTTCCCTCCCGGAATTTTCCAGAGCACATCTGTCTCCCTCTGTGAGACAAGCAGGATTTCCTGCACTCCAGTCCAAGTTGTGAATGCCCAGAATACGACACCGTTTAAAATCTCATCAATCTCAAGTCCTCTTCATGAGAATACACGGTAGCGGGACCAGGTACGGGAGTTTGCTCACGTGTGCGTGATCCCAATGACGTCTTTGGGAAAAGGACCCATCGCCTCTCTAGTCAGATCATCTGCAAATGGACTGAGGTGGGCTGTGTGTTCCTAGTCCTTTCAGACCTAAAGCTTCTAGCCTGGCTTGGCCACTCTCTTGCCCTGTGACCTCGGGCCATTCCCTTCCCTTGGCTGAGCCCTGGTTTGGTCACCTACAAAAGGAGGAAGTTTAACTCCATGCTCCCTGAGTCCTCCCCTAGCCCTAGCCCTCATTTCAAATATTCCTTCATATATTCATCATGTATTTACTTGGCACGTACTATGTGGCAGACATGGGGGGCACCGGAAATTCAGCAGTGAATAAGGGGTAAGTAACATCATTTCCACTCCCCTGGAGCTAAGAAAATCTGACAGGCTGGAAAGGTTGTGGGGGACAAGGAAGAGGTGGGAGGAGGAAGGAGAACCAGTGGGGAGAGCTTATGAAGGGGGGCGATTGGGGATCCGTCATAAGACAGACTTGCCAATAGAGGATCCGGAGGAGCCGAGGTCCCCATCCTGGGAAGTGTTCAAGACCATCAGAATGACAGCCCAGCAGACTTGTGCAAGCAGTGCCCTCCCTGGGAGACTGTGGAAGAGTGATCTGAGGCAGAAGGAAAGGCATGTGCACGACCTGGAGGGCTGAATGTCCACCCTGCGGGGCCGCCCGCACGGTCCGATTCCCTCCCACAGGGACAGAGATCTGCTGATGAGTTTCAAGCAGGCCAGCGAAGTGCTCAGAGTCTTAGAAAAGTTACGTCCACTGAAGAGAGGCGATCAGGTGGGAGAGAGAAAGCCTGGAGCAGGGAGGTTGGTCTCTGGGGGGGAAAGTCTGTCCATGTTGTAGGGGGAAACACGTCGCTCTCTGAGCCAAGGGGGCATCTATGCAGGTGGAGAGAAGGGACAGGTGTCTAGACATCAAGAGCAGGTGGGCTCCAGGGGCCCAGGGTGACCGACTGATTGGCCAACATGTTCAAGGAAGAGAGGGCTCAAGATGACCCCCGGCACCACAAGTCCACACTGGCAGATGGGTATGAACGAATTTTGATTCGGAACCAGGTGCCTTTGGAAGTTAGCTAGAGGGAGGTGGGTGACTTCTTTTAAGAACAAAGGGTGCTAGCGGATGAAAATAAAATTATGTATCAAAGGATATGAGGCATGGGAACCAACCCATGAGGACACTCTGTGTATAAGCCAGCTTGGGCTGCCACAATGACCTACCACTGATGCGGTGCCTTCAGTAGAAATGTATCTTCTCACCCTTCTGGAGTCTGGGAGTCCAAGGTCAAGGGGCTGGCAGGGCTGATTTCTGGTGAGACTACTCTCCTTGCACACTGTGTCCTCACATGGTTCTTTCTCTGTGTGTGTTCATGGACAGCAATCTCCAGTATCTTTTCCTCTTCTTTTTTTTTTTTAAGATTTTATTTATTTATTTGAGAGAGAGAGAGCGAGCGAGCAGCGGAGACAGGCAGAGGGAGAGGGAGAAGCAGGCCACTGAGGGGCTCAATGCCAAGACCCTGAGATCATGACCTGAGCCAAAGGCAGATGCTTAACTGACTGAGCCACCCAGGCGCCCCTCTTCCTCTTCTTATAAGGACACTCGACCTCTTGGATTAGCGCCCCACCCTTAGGATCTCATCTAACCTTGATTACCTCCCTACATGGCCGCAGCCCAAATGTAGTCACATTAGAAATTAGGACATCAACAAAGGAATTTGGGGAGGGACATAAATTAAATCCATTTCAACCTACATATCCCCTGGAATGGCAGACATAAACCCTTCAGTTGCTGGGTCATGAGGACATCTGGGGATCCTGGGGGAAATGTCAGAGTATTCAGGCAGAGGGCTAGGTGCTCAGGAACTGAAGTCATTCACCTGCTGGCGTGGAAGTGCTTTCATCTCTAACGACTGGTGGGGCTGCCCCTGCACAGGACAGATGGACGCCTGCCCTGTGTGGCTGCGTGGCTGCATGGAACAGGGTGGAACAGTGTGTGACGAGTTGTGCCAAGTCACCAGGAGTAGGACCATTCAGACCAACAGCAACAAAATCAAGCAGGGGTCCGTGGCATTGGGAGAGGCTTTTTAAAATGACGATGGAATATGTGCTTTTAAGAGTAGTGAAGCTCAGTGCATGGCCCACGGCTGTCTTTTAAGAGAGTAACTCGGTTATTTTTTTCCCCCCTTGGACTAGATATCTGTCTTGATGGGCATAAAGGGAGTAGCTGCATCGAACATCAAAGTCCTCATTACTAACCAGAGGGAGGCACTTCTCTCCTCTCTCTTAAGCCCAACCTTATCTGGAGGGACCTCTGTCCCCAGAGCTGTAAAACAAGCTCTTTTTCTAAGCTAACGGAGCACAATAGTGTCAAATGATGTATAATGATTTTGTAATGTGAACTAATGCCACCAGGGACCTCATGGAAAGTACCACTTTCATTAAACTTATCCAGCAACAGGGTCTGAATACGAATTTAGAGNCGGCGGCCGTAAATTGCAAGCCATATCCGTCGGAGGCACGTGCGGGCTGCTCTTTGTACACAGATCTACGGGGCAGAAATCAAGAGCCCTGGTGCGTTTGGGTGTCTCGGTGTGTCCGTGGGAGGAGGCGAGAGTGATGTGTTCCCCCCCACCCCCTCTCTCCACCCCTGGACCTCAAGCCTTGTGAGGGGCCTCGCCAGCAGATGCGGGCTCTGCCTGCCCCGCTTTGCTGCAGACACGCTCACATCTCCCGCCCTTCGGAAGCACCAGCGGGGGCACCCGGGCATTGGCTCAGAATTAATGAGACCTCCAATTACATTCATTTGCTTCAAGGATCCGTACCCAGCGATGACCCCCCACATTTCAGAGTTTCCCCACCTCCTTCCCGTTCCTTTAGAACAAGTGGCTAATTATAAGAAAATCAGCCCTAAGGAGGACACCTAGATGAGACCTCAGAAGGAAAGAACCGGGAAATGCCAGCTCTTCCAGCCCAGCGTCTGGTCCACAAACCCCACTTCGGAAGCCAGCCTCGCCTTCCCCGGCACCCGACTGAGCTCAGCTCTGCGTATGTGCTGACCACCACCACCAAGAGAGGAGAGAGAAGACATCACTAGCCAAAACTAACCCAGATGCCATTTTTCTGACTCTGCTAATCTTAATTGAATCAATCTCCCAGCCTCTCTTGACAGTGAAAGATTGCTCAAATCTGGGAGGCCAGGCTGGACACGACTCCTAGAAGAAAAAAAATCTTCCTTAATCATTAATTTGTCCATTCCCTCCCATTTGGCCCCATTCTTCACTGTCTTCACGGTGCACCCCCCGCAACCTTCCTGTGTTAGTAATCACTCGTAAGTGTTCTTCCCAATCCACTCACATGACTGGAAACCAATTTGCTGGAAGAGGATACGGCAGAGCAGCCCCCACCCTCTCTCTTCTTGGTGTGCTTTCTCTCCCTCTTTCCTATGAAGTCTAGTTGAGCTTTCATTAAGTCCGATGAGGTCTCTAGTACCATTTTCTAGACACATTGGTAAACCGGTGTAGAGCACTCTTTCCCCAGAAGCTGAAACTACTGTACAAGAAATGGTTTTAGGGAAATCATCAGAAAGGATGCTATCATCCTTGGAAGCGTCCTGATTCCTGTGGGGTCAGACAACAGATGGAACTGCAGTCTCCTTGATAAGTCTCAAAGGGGAAAGGACTTCTTATGTCCTCTGGACTTAAAACTTAGTTTCCAGGAACTGCTCTTTCCCCCCCCCCTTAATTATCCAGAGCTCTCAGACTCTAGGTTTAACCATGATTTTGCCCTTCTTGAAAGATGCATTTAATGGTTAGTGAGAAATATGCATGAGGTGCAGGTTGAGATTAAAGTAGAGGAAGGGAATTTGTCAATGACTACTCTGACCTCTGGCTTGGACTGGTGCAGTAGTATGCTAACCAGTCTCCTGGCTTCTATCCTTGCCTCCCAACGCTCTGTCCCCCAAGAGGAGAGTGCTACTTTCGAAAGAGTTCACATCATTCTGCTCTCTTGCTTAAATTTTCTTAAGTTTTCCATCTCACCCAGAGTCAAAGCCCAGATCCTTCCATGTGTCTGGTCCCCAGTGATTGTTCTGGCCTCGTCGTATTACTCTTTCTCACTCATTCCCCTCCAGCCACCCTCACCTCCCCGGGTGTTCCTCGAACCTTGTCCCACCTCTAGGCTTGGCCCTGGCTGGAGGTTCTCCCCTCTCCTATCTGTGTGGCTCTTTCCCTGACTTCATTCAAGCCTCCAATTTAATGGCCATTATCAAGGAGACATTACCGGGCCATCCTGTCTAATAAATCACTCCATCACCGACTTTATTTTTCTCTATAGCAATTATTCTCATTTGATCGACCACTCTTGTATCTTCTGTCTCCTCCGCTAGATAGTAAACTCTACAAGATAATATACCCCCCACATAGTAGATGTTCATTAAATATTTGTTTAAAAAATGACTGTTATCCCAGAGACAGGACTCACTGAGAGGACTTTAATGACTCGGGACTCTTTCAGGCAAATTATCATAATTTCTAAATTCAGAAGATGTCCTTTAAAATGTTTCATATTGATCTTGAATTTCCCATTAACAAGGATGGGGAAAGTCCACAAAAGACTCTCTCTGTTAGTAATAATAAGTGGCAGTGTTTGAAGTCAGGCAAGACATGGCAGTTGTCACACAGGACTATCAACCCAACGCCATCCCTGCTCGGGACTAAGAATCTTCCACAAGACAGCCTATCTTTGTAGTCGTGTCCAAGTTCTCAACCCTAGGTGGGTTGCTAGTTGCAGATGAATTTATCGTAGCCTTGTGGATTGTTCCCTGGCCCGCACAGGCCAGCTCCCCAAGGCTCCTCTCTGCGTCAATGCCAGGTGGTAAAACAAATAAAACACACTGTTCTTCTCTTGTGCCTCGCCGTAAATCGGTCCCAGCCTCACTCGTGGGGCTGGAGTCAAGACTGATTTATGCCCTTCATGAAATTTATAGTGTAGTTATTTAACATAAAAAAATAAAACCTCTCAAACATGAGTTCTTACACATAAATTCCAGAGCTAGCAAAGGCTTGGAAACTTTTGTTTTCTTTAGATGACGCTGAACACGCCTGCCCCATCTGAGGGATCATTTAAGGTAGAGAAGCCTTCACTGCCGAAACTTCAGTAGAGAAGAATAGCGGCTGTTGAGCGCAGCCGCTGTTGAGAGTAGGTACTGAGTAATGGTGAGTTGATTTCTTGTTAAACTTGGGGCCCCCGCTGAGCGTGGGGAAGGGTAACGTCAGTATGAGCCCTTCTTGGTGGAGCAGACACAGCTTCTGTGTGGAAACGGTTGACATTATCGGCAGACACTGCATTGTCCTCGGTGGCCCTGGTGAACTTGGCGATTGGGGTGGGGGAGGGGTGGTAGAAGGTTCTCTGCTTTAGATGTAAGGAAACAGGAAACGTAGCTTTGCGTGGGTTCACCCTTTTCAGGCCTCAGTTTCCTTGACTGTAAAATGAGGGATGAGACTAGAGAGCTGATTGCCGAGATACCCATTCTATTCTATTTTACGATTCTATGCTCTGGAAGGAAAGGAGTATTCCCTAATTTTTCTTTCTTTCTTTCCCCCTCCCCCCCCCAACAGGGTTTGGGGCAAGGAGGCCCACCCAGATGATGTTGACTAGAATTTGATTTTTTATTCCAGAAGTGTAGTGCGAGGGTGGAGGTGGAAAGAAGCTTCTGTTAAATTTTATCAGGTCCTCAATGGCTCATGAAAATGAAAATAATTCTTCATCCGATTTAGTTTGTAAATGCCATTTGAGTAATACCTGAGGATTTCTAAAAATAAAATCATAAACCTAAGCAACACTTCCTTTGCCTAAAATTTTGGTAGATTTTTGTGATATTTGGCTATTAAAAAAATTCTTATTTACTTCTTCAGGGCTGATAGTTGTCATTTTGAAAGCGATTGGTTGTTTGGGTGTTTTCCACCACTCCAAGGATGATTAATCTCGCCATCTGCATGCTTATATGGAATAGATATATATATTTTTCCTGTTCAGGTGACAGTTTTAGGGTCCTTCTAAGCAGTGATAAAAAACTCGCAGTTATAATGTGCGAGCATTTTGCGTTTCATTATAATGCAGAATTTCTCCATGCAAAATCAGGCCAAGATGTAAGCCTAGACCCAGGGGCAAAATTCATTCATTATGCATGTACATTATTCCCCCAAATATTGATAATACTTTTCATAATAATTATTTTACATATATTAGCTCTTGCTGCTATATTAGTATTAAAGATACCTTTATTAATCTTGAGTATTTTGCTGAATAATAAATAGGATCTCAGAGGCTTGAGTTAAAAGCTGCTCTTAGCTAGAATGCTGTAAATCAGTTGTTTTATGAATAAAATTGGCTTCCATATTTTTTTCCTCAGGATTGCTTATTTAAATAATTTTCCCATTTATTGAAAGTGTATGTTGTTTTTTTTTTTTTTTTGCTAGAGACCCATCCCCCTGCTGCTGCCCTCCCTCCTGGCTCTCTCTCCCAGTTGGAGAAAAATGCAAAATCACATAAACCTTCTTCTAAACCTTCACAGTGAGAAAGGGCAAACACTCTGCATTATTTAGCAGGTGCTGGGCATTTTCGTTCCAGTGAAGCGCTCTTGCAGCTAGCTTGCTTTTTCTTCCTCCCTTCCCTTCCTTCCTTCTTTCTTTCTCCCTTTCTCCCTTTATTTCTTCCTCCCTTCCTCCCTCTTTCCCTTTTTCTTTCTTTCTTTCTTTCTTTCTTTCTTTCTTTCTTTCTTTCTTTCTTTTTCTTTTTCTTCTTTTCTTTCTTTCTTTCTTCTTTCTTTCTTTCTTTCTTTCTTTCTTTCTTTCTTTCTTTCTTTTCCTTCCTTCCTTCCTTCCTTCCTTCCTTCCTTCCTTCCTTCCTTCTTCTTGGTAACAGATAAACAACAAATATTGACAGCTAACAATCCACAAAGCTTTGGAAGCGATAGCTTATTAAATGCTCACCCTGTTGAGTTTCCCCCATTTTCCATGTAATGATACTAAGGTTTAGTGAGATTAGGGTCACTTAGCCGGCAAGGGGTGGAGTCAGGATTTCCACTCTGGTTGGTCTAACTCCTGAGCCCATCTGGCGCTGCCTCAGAGGTGAATGCTTGTGCAAGCGTGTTTGCATGGCACGGAGGAAGGGGCCAGGCCGCGGTGTCTGACCCTGTAGGTCCCTGAGGGTTTCAGGAGCTCTGTGCTGTCTTTGGTGGGTAAAGATGTCCGTGGAAGGAGACAAAAGTGGCTCCTCTAGGGACAAGCCTGGATATGACACACGTCACCATACAGTGGTCTCCCTCTTTCTTGCACAGTTGGGTAAATGCCTTTTCCCATTGGGTCAGTGAGCAAGGAAAGCTGGTATCTTCTTAGACTTTCATCGTCTCGTCTTGTGTAGAGGCCAAAAGCTAGCCCACTAGCGCCCACTCTGACTGAGGGAGACTGTGTCCAAGGCCATGTTATGGTGGACTGGGGCTGTGGGCTGGGGCTGTGGCTTATGGGACTTGGCCGTGGACATATTGGGTGTTTCCAACCTGGGCTACATTGTGTAACTGCCGGCAACCACCTTTCCAAGGATTCTCATCAGGGTCTTGGATTGTTGGGTCTCCCATTCCAAAGAGAAGAAGGCTCCAGTGAGGGCGTGGTCTTTTCCAAAGTCACACAGGAGCCACTTCTCTGTGGAGTACATCTTCCTTGCCCTGCAAGGGAGAAACAAGATGGGCTCCATTTTCCTTATGGCCCAATGCTTGGCTAACATGACCTTATTTCTTGTCTGCTTCTCCTGTCTGTTCTCTCTGCTGGGATGCAAACCTGGCAAGGGCAGGAGCTTGGTCTGACCCTGTTTCCTACATTATCCCAACACCCAGAACTACACCTGGCATTTGGTAAATATTTGTTGAATGAATGAATGTATGAATGAATGAATGGTCCTAATGAATTTCTCAGCACCTACACTCACCTTTGAGAAATTCCTACCACTCTCACTTCTGGCTCATCTTCCCCAAACTCCATCTTCTGGATTTGACCACCTTATGTGGTTCTGGATTTTCTTTCTTAATTCCTCTAACATCTTCCAGTTCTGCCATTTAATCATGTGACCCACGTGTGTTCCTTGGGAGCAGTCCAGGGCCCAGAAACATATTCCAGGAGTAATTTGTATTCCTAAATATGGCCTCTTCAGCTCCCACAGCTAGGGGCAGCCTGGCTTAGTCAGGTTTTAGATATGCATATTATTATGTAAATGTCCTTGAATTGAATATAATTTCCTTAAAAATATTTTCCAATGGAAAATAGATCTCCTTGCAGGAGGAACCTAGCCAGGCAGTACCTGAAGAAAGCCTCGTTGTTTGTGTGAAGTATGCATGAGACGTGCGTGAGTAGGAGACATTTCAATGGCTATTTTTAGAATTAATAATGACAACAACAAGAGCTAGAAGTTATTGAATTCTTGCTAAGTGCCAAGCATTGAACCAAGCACTTTAAAGATGTTTTCTTATTTAAACTTGCCAATGACCTTAAGAACACTTATGGTTATTACTCCCAGATTACAGATGAGTAAACTGAGGCACAAGAGGGTTTTTGGAACGTGCCTCGAAGTCCCCCACCTTGAGGAAGAGCTGGCCTCCTAATGCAATTCAGGCTGCACCCAGACTCCCTGCTTAAACTCTCTGCCACCCTTGACTCCAGGCACTGGTACCTCGACCTCGAATAATCTTTAAAGGCATCTCCGAGGAAATGTTTAAGTAAATCTGAAGGATTAAGAAAACAATGCACAATATCTAACTTCCCTCCATGTCTTTTGTTCCATGATTCTAGCTGGTTCCCATGCCTCTCTGAGGGATAACTTGGAGAAGCCAGGTATTTCTGGTTAACAAATGTGTGAAATAAATCCGAATATATCCCCACTTCAATGCAGCACACAGAATCAGACCTATGAGTCTCTGGAGGAGCGATTCCAGGGGAAGATTCTGCTTCTTTCTTTAAGGGGATGTTTGAAATCCCACGCACACATGCGCCCCACAGACTTTTTCTCCACATGACTAATCCAGTCTCCTGTGACCTCTCTTTAGTGTGACAGGGACGCAGGGAACAGAGCCTGCAGCTTCTGCCGACCCCAAACATTTAGTTACATTAATCACAGCACGTTTTTGGACTTTGAGCATCCAGAATGAAAGACACTTTCTCGGGGAGACATTGATCAAACAGTCTACAGGTATCTGTACATCGAGGGACATTAATCATCTCTGCATTATCTCGCCCACCAGTAGAATATGTAAATGTGATTCCTGTCAATGATAAGGGGAAGTGAAATTATTCTTAGAGATTGGTCCATCTGGAGCTGTTGATACAATCTTACCTAAGACAATAGGTTGTAAAGATAAATTTTTTAGCATTACTAATCCAGTGTTGCCAATAGCCATGGAGAATGGAGAAATTTGAAACCAAACTAAGGATGTACAGTCAAGAGAAGAGAGGAAAACAAGCCCCAGCTTTGCTCTAGTTCCTGTAATATTATGTGGCAACCTAGCAAGAAAGATGCTTTCTGCATAATTAAGGGGGGCATTGGAAGGGTCTGGCTAGGCAGTTGGGGAGTGTGTTCTGGACCGTTTCACATCCAGCCAAAGGTTTAACTCTTAACATACACAAGACAAAGGCTTCAAACCCCAAAATGGGATTTCTGTTGTTTCTACCGACTAGAAATTCAGGAATTTTATCTTCACAAAGGAATCTTCCTAGACCCTTCTGACCCATCAACTGCCCCTATAGGGTTGACGAAAAGGGTCCAGTGTAGAGAGGAACAGAAGGAAATGGATAGAGCTCTCTGCAGAAGAAGGAGACCCGGGGTTCTAATCCCAGCCATGCTTCTCAATAACCGTAACTTTGGGCAAATTCTTTCCTATCACTGGTTCATTTGCGTATGTATTGCATACACAAAATGAAATGGATTGGATACAAGTAAGATGATGTCTTCTCCGTGATTGAATGACTATCCTCCCTAGATGTTCTGTCTTCTTTGTCAAGGTTGAGAAAGTTAAGAAGTTCCCTAGAGGACCCTGAGATACTGACCTAGAGGGGAGTCTCCTGAGTTACCTGTTGTGTGGCTGTAATGCCCAGAAACTTCTGGCCTTTGGTGCTGGTGATCCTGAGAGGTGCCCTGTCGTGAAAGAGGCCCCTGGAGACAGGACATATAAGCTTGGATTAACATATCTTTATAGAACTGACATCACTCAGGAATCATTGAGAGCTGCGGGGGCACTGGGGGGGCTATTCCTTTTTTATGTGTGGATGCTGAACCCATTTTGCTAGAAATTCCCAAATTCCAAGTTACTCTGGAAAGATTACTGAAAATCAATAAAAAGGGTGAGTTTGCAGGGCCCTCCTGCATTTTAGCTCTCCTCTCCACCCTTTATATTGATAAATAAAAGAAGCAAAGAGTTCCAAATTGTTATTTTTCAGCTCCTGGCTGGAAGGGAGTTGAAGTGTGGTGATGGGGTCTGAGGATGATCGTTCCTAACAATTAAGGATGGAATAGCGTTGATGGGGTGTTCAGGGATGCAAGGAACTCTCCCTTTAGGGACCTTTAAGAAAAGGACTAAGTGATGACTGGCAGACTCCAAGAAAGAATACAGTTAATTTCCTTCTGCGATGTCAGCTTCCAAAAGGTCAGAGATATCGTCTTTCCCCGAATCTCTAGCTTTCCTCAAATAATCCATTTTGAATCTGACATCCACTAATTTGCCTAAATGTTCCTTGGACTTGATGGGGTAATAAGGTAAAACGATGTCCCTCATGCTCTCTGGGCTGCCTGCTTCATATTTCAGGATATGGCAAGCACCTTCTCAACTCCCTATTATGTCCCTCTCATCATCCCTCTTTCCAAAATTAGTACTCTTTATTATTATTTTTAAGCTTGTGCTCACATAAATGTTTTTCTAGAACGTGCCCATAATCTTAATTCCTTATTGTGCTGTATGGTGTTGACCACCCTCTTTAGTGGTGGGATTATTGGCGGGAACACCATAATATTGTACAATGATGAAATTCTGATTTTTGCCCACGCATGAGACCAGATTCCCCAAACTTGTTCTGAAAAACTAGTCGTCTGAGTCCGTACCGCTATTACTTGAAGACAGGGTTTTGTTTAGGAAATTCTAGGTTGAAGATGTAAATGGTTCTAAATGGAATACAGGTCTTCTCAATGTTTTGAATGGGCTAGTGAGCTCTGGGACTCGCAAAGAACAGGATGACAGTCCTTAGCATCTCCTGGATTTCTGTAACCACAGGATCCTGTTTTCTAAGCGTACCTCCTGCAATGAGTGTCCGGGGAGCATGTGTCCGGGAAAGACTAAGTTGAAAGTTGTGTGCCTGGGGTCTGTTAAGAAAGTTTATGTAGGGGGCGCCTGGGTGGCTTAGTTGTTAAGCGTCTGCCTTCAGCTCAGTGTCTGATCCCAGGGTCCTGGGATCGAGCCCCACATTGGGCTCCTTGCTCTGCTGGGAAGCCTACTTCTCCCTCTCCCACTCCCTCTGCTTGTGTTCCCTCTCTTGCTGGCTGTCTCTCTCTCTCTGTCAAATAAATTAATAAAATCTTAAAAAAAAAAAGAGAGAGTTTATGTAGTGTTTTCAAGAGCAAGAGTGGTATACATTAGTCCTGGACATTGTGTGTGAGTTTAAGAATTTATGATAACATGTGAAATTTACTTATTAAAAAGATCCTTTGTAGAAGGAAAGATACTTTCTTATTCTGCTGGTAGGATTAAAAACTGGCATAGGCTTTCTGGCAGTTGATTTCACAATGCTTGTCAAAAATGTAAAAAATGTGAGTACTAAGTAAGCAGCCAGTCCTTCTCTAGGAATTTATCCTAAAGTAATTGTTAAATTGTGTTAAGACTTAGTTCTGATGTTATTTACTCCCATATTGTTTATAGGCTTGATATTAAAAAAAAATTAATGACTGGCATGGCAAGGGCACCAACTAATGAGAATAGAGGTCTATACAGCATGGGTGTCGCTGGACTCATGCACAGCAATGAAATAGTAGCCCCGATTCTTTGTAGGAGAGATGAAAATGAAAAACAAAATCTTGCAATGGGGAAATAGTTACATAAATTGTGATACGTCTATGTAATGGACTACTTCCCAGCTATTAAAAGTAATGTTACTGAAGACTCGCCCATGGCATAAATGTTCTTGCAATATTATATGAGAAAAACAGCTTAGAGCTGTATATAGATAATGGTCCTGTTTTGAAAATGAAATATATGCACACGGAGAAAAGATTGGAAAGATACACAGCAAAATTCTAACATCGGTTATCTTGGAGTGGGAGGACCTCTGGTAATTTTGTTTTCTTTGTTTTATTAGTCTCTAGTGTGCAGGTGGCGGGGGTCAGCAAACTCTGGCTTGCGAGCCAAGTCGGGCCCACCATCTGTTTTTATCAGGAAGTTTTATTGGAATGCAGCTAGGTCTATTCATTTATGTATTATCTATGGCCACTTTTGTGCTACAACAGCAGGGTTGAGCAGAACAAACAAACCAACCTACAAAACCTAGCCCACAAAGCCTAGAATATTTGCTAGCTGGCTTCTTACAGGAAAAGTTTGCTGACTCCTGGTCTGGATCAACTATAACGAATACGTCCTACTTGTGTAACAGAAAGGCTTAACACTAAAACAGAAAGCAATAAACTATGAAGTTTAAATACCAAACCTGTTCCTTTTAAAAGATGGACATACAAAGGAGAAATGGTCTGACATTGAGTTAT
Organism: Ursus maritimus; assembly: GCF_017311325.1. Classification (NCBI taxonomy): domain Eukaryota; kingdom Metazoa; phylum Chordata; class Mammalia; order Carnivora; family Ursidae; genus Ursus; species Ursus maritimus. The sequence goes on from NW_024424341.1 coordinate 12,071,494, forward strand.
ATTTGTGGCCAATATTTATACCTCTCAAAAAAGTTTCAAGGGGAGAATAAAATAGAAATTGAACAGCCTAGTAGACGCCAACAGAGATAGAAATCACCATACAGAAGGCATAAGTAAAAGTGTCGGAGTTTTCAGACAAAATGAGTTTTAACCAAGATACCAATAACACATCTCCTCACCTACCCATTTTCCCCTTCTTCTTCCCAGTGCCTTTGCAGAGAATCCCAATAACTCATCCCATCTGGAATGTTGAATGGTTTATCCCATCGTCTGCTCCTTGAATTCCAGCTTCTTGCCTTCTGACTCTCCCTCCCTTTTTCCTCACTGCCAACCCCCGGGAGATAAGCTATCCTCTTCCATAGAATATGAATGGCCCCCAAGGAAAAAGCAATAAATATTGACATTTGGGGTTTCCAGAAGCAACACATGGCCTTTGACCAGTCATCAAAACACTCAGAGATTCTTGCTTGCTTTCTAGAGCCTCCCTATTGAATATAAACAGACAGCCAAGGATCTTTTGATCTTTGAGAAAAGTCTTCAGTATGAAAAAACCCAGACCCCTCTAAAAAAAGAAAAAAGAAAGACCATACAAGAACTAGAAGTATATTTAAAAAACAAATAAACAAACAACTATAACTTCTCCAGAATGATAAGAGAATATATTATATCTATGAAAATCATCTGGTGTAAAACAAGGAGTTCTTGGAAACTGAAAATATGATGATAAAAATATGAACATGTAATAGAAGAGATGGAAGATAAATTTGAGAAAATCTTTCAGAAGATCAAATTAAGGAAAAAAAAACACCAAAAAGATAGCTATTAGGAGAAAAGCTTTATTTAAAAAGGCCAAATTCATGTATCTTTACTCTACAGTCAGGAAGCCCAGGAAGAATTTACACAGTAAGTAGAGACAAAGAAATTTTCAAAGGAAAAAAAATGCAAGAAAACTGACCAGAAGTGTTCAGATTCAGTGACCCATTGGCTTTCCCGGGCCATGAATGAGAAACGATTGACACTAAGTCCTGTTATGGTGACAATTCAGAACAACAAAGATAAAGAGAGGATCTTAAAAGGTTTCAGGGAGAAAAAAAAAATATCACACTTCATGAATTGGGGGTAAGAAGACCCTGAGACTTCTCAACGGCTGCAGTGGAAGTTAGAAGACAATGGAGGATTACCTTCAAACCCTGGGAAAGGAGTCTTCTCATCCTAAAATTCTACACCCAGCAAATTCTTTGTCCAAAATGTTTTTCAGAGATGAAAAGCAAAAACAAAACAACACCCCCACCTCGAAACTCCCGGAGAGCTACTGAAAGATTTATTTTATCAAGATGAGGGTATATGGGTTACCATACAAAATACCGTAGACTGGATGGCTTTAAACCATAGATATTTTTTTCCCTCACAGTTCTGGAAGCTGGAAGTCCCAGACTAAGGTCTAGCAGGGTAGCGTTCAGGTGAGAGCCCTCTTCCTAGTGTGCAGATGGCCACCTTCTCACTGTGTCCTCACACAGCACAGAGAAAGGGAGGGGAGGAATGAGAGAGAAAGAGGGAGAGGTTTGCTGTCTCTTCCTCTTCTTGGGAAGGCACCAGCCCTATCCGATTAGCATCCCACCCTTATGACCTCATTTATCTTTTGTCAGTTCCTCATGGGCCCTATCCCCAGTCTAGTCATATTGGGTTTTAGAGCTTCCAGTTATGAGTTTGGTGGGGACACAAAGTCCAGTCCATAACAAGGGTGTAAACCACAAGAGAGGAAGATAAGGAATCCAGGAAACCAGAGGGAGAGGTGAAAGAGAAGCCCCAAGAACAGAGCCCGAACATTGCACAGGTCTGGAGAGCACCCGGCCTGGCTTACACCCAAAGGGCTCTAGGAGGGAGACAATCAAGGAAAAAAAAGAATATGTCTGAGACTGGAAATCTGTACTGAGAGTCTGATGGGCTTGGAGAAACATAGTGGAGGCACAAACATGGAGTTCTTGTGAGCTAGTGGCTTTGCCTGTGCTCTTCCCCCTTCTGGAATACTGGTCCCCTACTTCCCGCAGTGAATTCTCACTCTGCCTTTCGGAGTCACCTACAGTGTTACTTCCTCAGAGAGACCTTCCCTGAGGGAGGCTCTCTGGCCGCCATATTCTTCTGCGGCGCTGCCTCTTGCCGGTTTCCTCCCTGGCTCCCACCCTAAGGAACAATTACTGGGTATTCTCCACTGTTCCCTCTTTCCTCTTCCAAATGGGCACCATGGAGAACTGAGGGCCTCCCCTCTAGGGAGGATCAAATGATATCTGAGCTGGGCCCCAGTGCCACCTCTCTCCCTCTCTCCACCCCAACCTGCACTTCAGTAGAGAACAGCGCCTCCGCCTCTGGTCTGGTATCCATAGTCATTGGATTTTCTCTTGCATTTCCCAGGGAGAGGAGAAGAGTTCAATTCTTCTAACTTCTACGGAGCCCCCTGCCCCGCCCCTGGTATGGGACTGATGGGCATTCAAACCAAAGGGCTGACTTTCAATTTACAGCAGCACTTCCAAGGTGAATAAGTTAGCCTTTCTGAGCCTCAAATGCTTCCTCTGTAAAATGGGCCTAATAGTAGGATGTGTCTCATAGGATCATTCCTAGAATTAAATAAGGGAACAACTCTAAACCACCTCAAAACATTCTGGCTGGTAGTGCTCATTAAATGGTCATTAGAGTTACTATGGCTATTATGGTTGACCAAGAGCATGCTGGGAAGGCAACTGCTTAGCCAGGCTCTTCAGTGTTGGGTAGGCCAGGAAGGAAAGGAAAAGTAGGACTGGAAAAAGAGAAAAATTTAGTGTTTACTGGGCACTCGCTCTGTGCCAGACCCCGGCCTTTCAACTGCTCACGGCACCATTGGTGTCCCCATTTTACAGATGAGAAGACTGAGCCTCAGGAAGGTAGTAGCATCACTTGTGCAGACAGGAGGTGGCAGAGGCAGGTTTGGAAGCTAGATTTTCTGCCTCCAGGGCGTTCGTTCTATGCTCTGGGGGGTGGGGGGTCCTGAGGGCTTCTGTCCTGTCCTTTCCCACTCCCCTCGGGCCTGGTTCTCATCCATGAGCCCTCTGGAGCCAAGTTGGGGAGCTCTAAGGCCAAGCTGAGGGCGGGAAGTTAGATCATCAGCCATCCTTTAAGGGGGTAATTAGCTGACTACGAAAACAGATTCTTTAACCGCAGCATTTTGCCCCACCAGGGGAGAGGGGAAGTCAATGTTTTTATTATAAACGGAATCATAGAGGGGTTTAAGGCTTAGTAGTGTTTGCTTTGGTTTTGTTTTTTAAAGGCCTGAGGTGGATCTTGGCATCTGCTACCCCAGCCCAGAAGAAAGGAAGTTTATTTTCTGGGTCAGATTAAAAGACTTTGGCTTTCTTGATTTTTATTTTCATGGAAAAGAGCTGCATTTGCTGAGTCTCCCAGACCCTCTGTCCCCCTCTTATCCAGGTTTTCTGCTGCTTTTCCAGCCAAGTGATGGGGAGGCAGTTCAGGCGGTGAGAAGGGGGGGAGGTGGACAGTGTATGGGGGAGGGCGGGTGGGGGTGGAGAGAGAGAGAGGGAGGGAGGGACTTGTAAGGCAGTGCCAGAGTGATGGGGGAGGGGCTGCTGAGAAGCCAGAGGGCAGCCTGAAGGTCTTGGGATCCAGTGGGAACAGGGTGGGGCCTAAGGGAAGTGCCTCAGAGGCCACTTACTGCATGTGTGACCTTGACCAAATGACTTAACCTCTCTGAGCCTGATTTTTGCATCCGTACAGGGTGAAGGGTGCCTGCATCTTGTCCAGGGGACAAGTCTACCTGGCATGATGTCATATCTTAGGGTACAGGTTGCCTGGCTTTGACCCCTAGCCCCAGCCTTTACTTGCTGGGTAGGCATGTGACCTAAGCCCTTGTTTCCTCATCTGTAAAATGGCAATGATATCTTAGGGCTGTCTGAGGATCCAATGGAAAAAGAGCTTAAAATAATACCTGGCCCATGGTAAGTACTCAAGAAACACCAACACACCAGCGTATTTATATGGTTATTAATAGCATGGTTAATATGGTCTGTCTGGTTTCCGTAGGGGGAGTTATGGATAATAAGATTGAGTTTAGGGTCACATCATGGGAAGATTTAAATGTCTAGCTAAGAAATTTGGATTCAAAGAATCGACTTTTGAATTAAAGGGATCTAAGAGGCCACTTCATTCAATCCACTTAAGTAACAGATGGAAAACCAGGGCTCAGGAAGAGGATGTAGCTTGTTCGAGGTCCTGCTGGGGCTGAACTGCAACCAGGAAGGGCAGTTTGGAGGGTAATTCAATAGACTATCAGTGGGAAGACCTCCCTTCCAGAAATCTTCCAGGTTACAGCTCCATTGATGGTGTCTAGAATCCTTCCCAAAGGACTTGGATTTTAAGGCATTTTCACACGCAAACACATTAAGCCCATGCAGGACTACTCACACCATAGTCAGAGTTAGTTATCAGGTGATTTCCAGTGTGAGAGCAGGGTCTTGCTGGCTGGTTCCAGGGGCAGATGAATTGTGATCCAGGGTAGAGGCAGAGCCTGGAGTCCTTCTAAGGCGGCCTCAGTGTGGTGGGGGGGAGGCTGGGGGGATGCTGAGAAGCCGATGGCAGCCTAAGGACCCCCTCTCCCCGCTTCCCAGGAACACCAAATATATATGTCTTTATGGTTGACCCAAAGCGTTTAGAATTTGGAACCTACTCAGTTTTGGGCAGAGATTCCTCATCCTTCCTGACCACTCAGAACCCAAAAATGCTCAGAACGCTTGGCCAGTGGCATCTTAACCTCAGGGGCCCATTTGCAACTAGGCCCAGTGCACTGGGTTCAACCGTTTCCCCAACCCACACTGTTTCTGGGTTACATTATTACTGCGTTCATTTGTTCAGATCTGTCTCCAACCGGAAAGGACTTTGGGCAATTTATAAGGATATGTTAAATAAAAAAAGATGGTCTCCTGCCCCCCCGACCCCGACCTCCCCCCCCCCACCCCCCCGCCGCTTAAGGAGCAAAGCAAGGAAGAAAATGAGGGTAGGGCAGAATGCTCAGCTAGGACTGAGGTTACAGGGTGCTCTCCGTTAATAACTGGGCTACATCTGACTTGGTCCAGAGGGGCAATTTGGGCCTTTCTGGAAGCTGGCATGGAATCTGCTTCTTCAACTCCCTGAACACCATCGTCATTATTTCTAGTATTAAACAACCAGCTGAGACAGAAGCAGAACTGTTTCCTCAGTGAATCCAACCATGATCATGGAACCCCCTTCCCCAAAAGGGGGCGGCCTCCCAATGGACGCTTCCTTCATATCATTAGTTTATCCACTTCCGGGTAAGTGTGCTATAGGTCAGCCCTTTACTGGGCTGTGGGAACGCAAGTGTTAACCAAACAGTCCCGGCCCCCACCCCGCACCCCCAGGGCTTACCATCAGGAGTGTTATGATTTGGCAACTTACCCATCAAAAGTCAAATCCCCAGAAATCCTCCAGGACCTTGCCCTCTCGAAGACACGAAGACACGTTGGAGAGGGTGTGGATGGGTTAGGGTCCAGCCAGACTCAAGTGTTTTCTTCTCTCTCTTTTTCTAATTATTTAAATTCAATGAATTAACCTATAGCATTATTATCAGTTTCAGAGGTAGAGTCAGTGATTTATCGGCTGTGTGTAACCCCCAGTGCTCATCACATCACGTGCCCTCCTCAATGCCCATCACCCCCAGTTACTCCCTCCCCTCCAGCAACCCTCAGTTCATTTCCTATGATTAAGAGTCTCACGTGGTTTGTCTCTCTCTCTCTCTGATTTCGTCTTGTTTTATTTTTCCCCTCCCTTCTCCTCGGCTCCTCTGTTCTGTTTCTCAAATTCCACCTCAAAACTCAAGTGTTTTCAACAGAGGGGAGTCAAGGCAGGAGACTGATTACAGCTAGAGGGAGAGTAGAGGTGCCGAGCAGGGGGTCGGATTAACGTGGAGACGTGGAGCAGCCCGAAGCTGTTACCAGCCCAGTCTCTCTGGGCTGGAGCGATAAAGGGCAAAGGCTGTTGTTTCCCAAACACAGGGACCAGGGTCCCCCAGTGGCAACAGGCTGTAGCTTCCTGTCTGGAGGGAGCCTGTCCCACAGGGAGATGCAGTTTCTGAGAACCACCTAAGGCAGACACACACACACACACACACACACACACACACACACACACACACACACACACGGCGCAGCACCTGCAAAGTGCCCTGGTTTTTCATGCTCCCTGCCCTCGACACTTCCACCAGGGCGTCCTCCCAGCTAACTCCTTAGAAGCCGGTTTCTATAGGAGTCTGCGATGATCCACAGACATCCTGCAGAGTCAGCAGTCCCCTCAAGCTCTACTGGGGAGCAGAGCAGACGAGGGCAAACAATAGATGTGTTTGCAAAGCAGGTCGCTGGCCTTGGAAGGAACCCCTCGGCAAAATCTGGTAGGACAGCCCAGAATATGAGCTCCCTGTGATCGTCGGGGGTGATGACAGAACTCAGTGGCGGTTTCTCCTGGAAAAATAGAATAAAGGACCACCACCAATGTAGACAGAGTGGTTCCCATGTGCTAAATTCGTCCCCAACCCCAAATATGTACATATAGGCTCTGCACACATAAACATATATGTATATATATATATATGTTTACCCGGAGATGCTGTTTCTGGGCCATTTTATACATGAGAAAACAGGAGGCCACTCACTTGCTCCAGGTCACGTCGTGAGCCAGAGGCAGCTGCCATCTGTCTGCCTCCAAGGTCCTTTGCCTCTACCACAGAGCCTTGAACCACCGAGGCTCCTGGGACAAGAGGCTCTGGAGATACACCTGTCCCTCTCTCTGGCCACGGGGAGTCCTTGAGAGGAAAAGGCAGCTCTCTGAGGGCTCGGGGCCTACACCCTAGAAGAAGAGTCTGCTCTGGACACCCCTCCCCCACCCACACACCAGGTAGCATCTAAATGTCCGGCACCAGCGAGGGGTCTGGAGAACGGGCCACCGGGCTGTTGGCGAGACCACGGCCCTGTCGCCCCGAGGGCTGAAGCCGGTGACTCAAAGGGCAGCGCCTGTTTGCTTCAAGGTGTGAGGCGTGTGTCCAGGGCCAGGATATCCTGCCCTCAGCCTTAACGTTCTGCCTGGCGGATGGCACAGAGGTGGGCCCTCCCTGGGACTTTCTGGGCCGGTCCTGCCCACCCAGCCTCCAGCTGCTGCTCTGAGGGTGCCTGGTGCCTGTCGGGTACCTGAGAACGACGCTTCTCCCTGCTTCTGCAGTTCCGAGTGGACCCCACGTCGTGTATCACCCCCCTTGAGAAAGCGCTTGGAGGAGGCAGAGAGTCTGCAGACACAGCCTGTCCTTTGAGGACAGGTGCCCCTGGCCAACCATTCCTGGATGCTGGACGTGAGTGGTGTCTCCTGGAGAAGGTCAGATGGCCGGAGGTAGGAAAGTCAAATAAGGGCGAGGAGCTGGGGGACCGGGGGCATTGGGCGAGTTTTCTTCGAAGGCCCCGCCACCCAGTTTCCGACCGGGTTTTCACACTCCCTGATAGGCCTCCGTATGTGACGGGGCGTGCGGCCCGGGACCCTGGCTTTATCACTCCCTAATCTCAGTTTAATTGCTGTGGTCAATTCACCCTGCACTTAATAACCCACAGCTTGGGATATTGTTTAATATGACACACACTTTGCTTTAAATGTCAGCCCTGGCTGGGCCTGGGGACTTGGCAGCCTCCCTGGGAGAGATGGCAAAGGAGCAGCGTCATCTGCTCAGCGTCTGGGATGCTGGGATGCTGGCTGTAACTTCCTTGGCTCGAAGGCTCAGCCACGGCCCGGAGCTGAGCTATTCGATGGGGATTTGCCATCTCCCGCCGGCCTCTGGGGCCCGAGTGGCCCGGATCCTCTTTCCTCTTGCTGAGTCTCACCTAGGGGCCGTGACACCGGAGAAGGGGTGTCTGTCAGGCCAACCCCCCTCAGCTTGGAAAGAGGGTTGCATCCAGGCACGAATGGGAGTCCCGTTGGCCCTGGTGCTGTGTGTGGCCTGGTCCGTGTGGTGTGTTTGTGACCGAGACCCCAGGGGTGGCTGTTGGGTAAATATCACACTCTGGTTGAAGGATTGTAAGCAACGTCAGTGAGGACAGCTGGGTCAGGATGGCTCTGCCTAGCAGCCTCCCGTGGTCGCGCTCATCCAGCAGCCCGGCTGCCTTTTGGCTCCCCGACTCGACTGCGGTTCGTTCCTTCTGCTTCTGACGGACTATGTGATGAAACTGGGTGGCCCGAGCTAAGGGAGCTGCTCAGCGGGCCTCCTGGGTCCTTGGGACCGCCCATGGCAACTCTCTACGGAAATCGCTTTCTTGTCCACAGGACACAGGCACCCAGGAGTGCCTTTCTGGAAGGACCCCTGACCCAAGCTGAGCCAATCAGCTCCTCTTTCCTGGGGATCAGGAATTCAAGGCGGAGAGACAGCACTGCCGTGTCTGAGGGTCTCTAGCTCCTGGTTCCAGTCTCCCCCAAAGGAGCGGTGTTTTCCTGCCCTTGGCTTCCCTGAGATACCCTAAAGCCTTGTGACAGATCCCCCCTTGTGCAGTTTGCCGTTCTCAACCAAGAGCTCTGCCTCCAACAAGGAAAATATTCTACACAGAGCTGGCCAGACTGAGGGCTCGTCCTCCTAGTATGAGCTTGTATTTGAGATACAGTTTGGGGGGTGGGGAACAGGAACGTGTTGGGTGGGAGTCTGTTGAGGGTCACGCTGGCCTTGGGTGGAGCACCCATCGAGCTTGTCTCCTTGGTTGAGTTTCTCTTTCCACCTTTGACATCTGGGGAGGAGCTGGAATCTGGTATTTGAACACCACGATCCAGCCGGGCTGTTGGCTCTCGCCCCTAGTCTGGTCCCACTGTCTAAGGGAGGACAGCCCCTCGTAGACTGGAGCACTCAGGCTGACCCTGGAGTACCTAAGCGTCAAGGTGGGAGTAACCCCTCCATGGGCATGATTCAGTTTTTGGGCTCAGCACTAGGGAACACCTCTAGACCCTGAGACGTCCCCCAGGTTCGGCAGGCACAGTGGCTAGGTCCACAGCACTTCTTGGGGTGCATGAGAAGGTCTTCATGTGAATGTCTTTTAAAATCAGAAGAAGACGAATATGACAGTAATAAATATATAACAATGAATCCAGCCTGGATTCGATTTGTCTGCAACAACACGGTTGTGAAGTGTAAGTTCTAACATGTTTTTTTTTAATGAAGGAAGGGGCCCGCAAGAATAAAAGTACCCAAGGCCCACAAACAAGGTCATCCTGTGGTCCCGCCCACACCCCCACTCCTAAGCATATGTGGGGTTCCAGCTTCCTGGGAACCCCAGGGGGAGCCCACCCTCAAAGCAGATAGATGTGCCCTGAATTGATTAGTGAGGTCTGTGGAGAGGGCAGCGACCCCAAGTATCTGCTGCTCCCACTCCCATGTCCCAGCCTGCCCTGTCCAGTTGGGGTGGGGGGGCAGTGGGGACCAACCAGCTGCTCTGGGGTACTATGATTGGCCTCATTTTATAGACACAGAAACCGAGACTCAGAGACACTAAGAGGTTTGGTCAAGTTCAGAAAGGTAGTAAGTAGTGAGGACAGGATTTGGACTGCCTGACCCCAGAGTCTACACACGCAGAGGGCCGGCCTCCAAGAAGCAGTGTGCTCTCAGGCAGTGTTTCCAAGGTGAGGCATGGATGTGCTGTCCTGGCCCAGCCCCAGGAGACTTTGGGTGATACACAAAATGAGCTTTTTCTGTTTATTCCATAGGTACGTGGGCATGTAAGCAAACATATGGAGTTTACCCATCAAAAAACCATGATTTCCTGAGTATTCCTGCGAGAGGAAGGTATATAAGTTTTCACGAAGGAGTTGACTTAGAGAAAAATATGAAGTAAATCATGGTACAGCTGACCTACAGATAAAGCAAAACCAAAATAAAACAAGACAAAAAACTTCAAATACTGGTATGAGGAAGAGACCTCTAGATCTTCCGTCATAATCTCTGAGTGTCCTTGGAGAAGAGCCTTCAGTTTTCCCAGACTCCGTTTCCCCATCTGAAAAACGGGGAGGGTCCTCACAAGGTTATTGAGATGCAAAGGGGATGTCACAGGGTAGATGTGTTGTCAAGTTCTGTGTAGAAATTCAAGGAAGTGGGACAGGGAGCCCCTCCGTCAAGAGCTTCTCTTGTTGTGAGTGCTTGGACAGGGAGCAGGAAAGGTATTCTTGTACAGGAAGCCTGGGGAGGGGTTAAGCTTGGAACTTGGAGTTCTCTGTGCTTAATTCCACTTGGGACCTACCCCAGATTGCTAGGCCTCTCAAGTAACATGATATAAATCCACTTAATTGAACATGAGTCTTAATTGCCAAAATTACCTGTAACATTAGCTTCTTCCGCAGCTGTGCCCTCTCCTGGGGCTGATGCCAGTTCTCCGGGGATGACTGGGTCCCAGTGGGGCTGCGCCCTCATGGGGTAGGCTGTCTGTGGCTTTGATTGTCTAGCATAGGGCCTAGAAGTGGTGGAGAGGTGCCAGGGCTGGGAACCCACACTTTGGAGTCAAGGCCTCTCGGCTTGCTCTTCCCTAGACAGTCTCGGACCCTTGACACAGCCTGTCTAGCTTCCCCAAGATGCCTTCCCTGGTTAAAGATATCAGAGAAGTCTCTTATTTTTTTCTGGAATCTCCTCCAATCCTGGATGTCAGGGCCTATGTCTGGTGTTTCTATTATAACCCCCAACCACAGAGCTTACAACAGTGGGACCACTCAGCATCACTGAGGATTTCTAGTAACCAGGGGGGACAGGAAACATGAAATGAACCTCAGTGGTGGCCACCACAGGCCATATGTCTTTGCCTCAAATATCCTTATCTTCATTAAATAATGTAAGAAGATAAAAATGGCCTAAAGAAAGAGCAGACAACTCAGATCTACCAGTTATCCGTGAAATACAAATTAAAATTTAAATCATATACATTTGTTCACCTACCAGACTGTAAATAATTTCCAAGTGTAACAATTTCAATATGGCGTAATGGGAGGAAAAGAATATTTTTTAGTTCTAGTGGCAGTATAATTTCGTTGAGAAAATTAGCAGGATTGACTAACATTAAAACTGCCTGGGCATGCCCCTTGACCCAGCAAATCCACCTGTAGATATCTATCTACCGTAGGAAAGTGATTGCGCACGAACTCAGGATACTTTGCACAAAGATGTTCACTGCAGCGTTGTTTAGTAGGCAGCTGGAAACAACCTGAATGTCCACCCTAGGGCAATGGTTAAATAATGTACCGGGGCAGGTATCACCTCCCCAGGATTTACTTCATGTCCCAGTCCCCTCTGCTTAGCATGAACTCTCAGTGATGACCAGAGGGTAGAGCTCTAAGTACAGACTTGGAAAACTCTGAGACTTGCTGTTGGTGAAAAAACAAACAAACAAAAAACAAGGTGCAGAAAGATCCAAACAGTTGCAAAATAAACTATAAAACGCAACACTTAACAAACAAACAGACTTACAGAACAAAGCCAAAGCAATACCAGGTAGTTCTAGAGGCATCTATAGAAAGAGGTCAGGAGGTGGACCCATCGAACTAAAGATAGTAGTCACCTCTAGCAAGGGACATGGGTTTGGGGGAGGAGATCTCAAGGTTTATATCAACTGTTTGAAAACAATTTTTACAAATGAATGTATTCATGGGCTCTTTATGTAATTAACAGTAAATATATTGATGGGGTTGGGTGAGGGATATGTGGAGGTTTATTATATTCTGTCACCCTTTGTATTTGTCCAAATTCTCCATAATAAAAGTTTAAGACTTGAACAATAAATTCGGCATTATAAAAATGATGACCTCACAAAAATGTTGCTCCTTCTAGAAGATCTCTTTGACATGCCCAGCTCTGCCCCCAGGGTGGGCCTGGCCAACTTTGGTCCTTCTGTGTCATAGGACTGTTGAGTGATGGTCTGACTCACTGAAGGAAGGAAGGAAGGAAGGAAGGAAGGAAGGAAGGAAGGAAGGAAGGGATTGTTTCATTGAAAGGGAGTAGGATCTACTAAAATGGAGACTTGTCTTTTGATGACCCATTTCTGGTGTTTCTGGCTCTAGCGGCTCTGTGATCTATGCAGGTGAATGTGGGAAACGTGGCTCACACTCTTCCTCAGGACTGGAGAGGTGAGTATCTTGGGGCTGGGGGCATTTCTAAAGGAGGAAGAAAAGCTTCCTTAGCCCACCTCCACCCCGGTCAGCAATGAGAGACTCCTTTATCAGGGCCCAAGCTGCTCCTTCCTTGGGGCTCTGGGCTAAGCTCTGGCATACGGAAGAGGTTCTGTGGATGGTTTCTAGACTATTGAACAAGATGAGAGAGGGGACTTGCTATGCGGAACTCCTGGCAAGGAGCCACAGTCTAAAATCCACCTTGGACCGGGTCTGGAATCCCATTATACATTCTAGACTCTCCGGGTGAGCTCGGGGCAGGCATGGGTCATCTACAATGGTGGTCTTTCCCACGGAGGCTGCACTTGGTCTCAGACCCTTGACCCAGTGCTCTGGGGCAGCCACATTAATTGATAAGACTTAACATCATAATTAAAATATATGTGCCATTCCTGCCTGATATGACCTCTGAGAGCTGCCCTTCTTAACATCAAGTGTTGGAAAATGAGGGCAAGAAGGAAAGGCTGCGTGTGTCGTTGCCTGTAGGTGTTGGGAGGCTGGTGGGGAGCTTGGCAAAGGAGAGAGGAGTGAAGGGAACAGATGCAGAAAGGGGGATATGAGGACTGAACGCACATCTTGTGTGCGCCCCAAGGACAAACATCCAGTTATAACCCGGGAGACGGTAAGAAATAGAAGAGAGACCAAGATCCTTGCCAACTGAGGATTAATTTTTGAAGTCTCCGGAATCTCGGGGTGTGGAGAGAAGCAAATGGCCTTCATAAATCTGTCTTCAGTCTCTTCCCCATGATCCCGTGTTGTACGCATCGTAAAGCACACGGCTAACACAGCTTAAAGTAGCTACAATCTGAAATCGCCAGCCTTGTCAAGACGGGGGGGGGGGGGGGGTTTCATGAAGCGGATGGAGGTGAAGCCGGCGAAGTACTCGGAGCTGTTCTCCAAGCCACTGCTTGAAGAGAACTAAGGCAGTGGACCAATGAACAAAGGAAGAGCAACCGGGACGATGACCTGCTAAGTGCTTCGCCAAAGGATGAGTTTGGGATCAAGGTCCTGAGCGTATCTTGAGAAAATGAACCAAGTCCTCTGGTGTGTTCACGAAATGGGCAATAAGCTTGCTGTCTAAATCAAACGTGGGGAGAAACTGCCGGATCCACGACCACGCGGTTTCAGGGGAACGACAGCTAAGAACGTAAGCTGTTCTTGGCAAGTTCTCAAAATGAACTCAGTTGCCACTATGGCTCAAACGTTGTTAAACATCAGATCAATGTATCTGAAATAATTTCTCTTTCATTGTTCAAGGGAAACTCGAAACCACACCCTTTTGCATGATGAACATGGGATCCCATTTGTAATTTTGAAAGAATAGATGTTTACACTTCGAATAAGGTTGGCTTTGTTTGTGATTGTAAATGGAGTCACTCTGGGCATTTTTTAAAGTTTTTTTATTTTTCGGTGTTTCAGAGACCCTAACCCTATCCGGGGAGCAGGTACAAGGAAGATCCCGTCATGAACTGATATTTGAAACGAGTCTTGAAACACGAGGAGGAGTTTGCCCAGTGGACCAGACGAGGGACAGGCAGGTCTGGCAGAAGGTACGCCACGGCGAATGCATGGAAGCATGAGTGAATGAGGAGCATTTGGGGTGCAGTAAGGAGTTTGGCGTGACAGCATCGGGGAGCACAGATGACCAACAGCAGGGGAGGAAGATGTAGAAAGTGGCTGGAGACAGATCGTGGATGACCTTGGGGACCACTCTGGTAAGTTCAGACTCTATCCTACCAGCAATGGGAAGGGTTTTCAGTCGGGATGTGATATGATCGGGTTCAGCTTTTAGAAACATTTTTCTAGAAGCACAGAGAGCAGCCCTGATGGTCCAGAGATCCCCAATGGTGATGTAGTAACATCATATGGTCCTCACACTGTGTAGAATAGAATGCGGAACTCACTTAATCCTCACTGCAACCCTGGGAGGGACAGAGATGTTAAGGAACTTGCCCAAGGTCACACAGCAAGGAAACTGCAGAGCTGGGTTTCAGACTCGGGAGTGTACTCTCAACCAGTCTGCCCCATCAGCACGCCAGGTAGCCTGGCTGTCTTACCTACCTTTTCAAAATGTAATTGGACTTACTTCTATAGTTCCATCCATTTGTTCCAAAAGAGAGCTTTATATCACTATTATAAGTGAAAAAAAGCCCTTTATTTTCTATTCCACATTAAAATAAATATCTATTAAAATCAAGCATCTGAGACAGCTGGGGGGCTCAGTCAGTTCAGCGTCTGCCTTTGGCTCAGGTCATGATCCCAGGGTCCTGCTTCTCCCCCTGCCTGTTGCTCGCCCTGCTTGTGTGCTCTCTCTCTCTGTCTCTCTCTGACAAATAAATTTAAAAAAAATCAAGCATCTGCCCATGCCAGGGTCTTTGTTTTTCTTTGTTTTTTTTTCCAACTGACTGAGCCACCCAGGCGCCCCCATGACGGGGTCTTAAGGGTGATGTGTATGAACTCAGGCAGGGACGGTAGCCAGAGAGGAAGGGGGACACAGGAGGTTCTGGCAACAAGATGATGTAATGAATGGCTGGAATGGGGTAGGGGCCTCTTTGGACACGCTTTAGGTCCGGGTGACTAGTGACAGCGTTCAGACACCTGGGGGTGTGAGCATTCAGGAGATGCTACAGTGGGTGTTAAGGTTAAAACCCTCACTAGAGTAGTTTTGGTGGCTAGGTGACATCTGAGATGGTGGGATGGGGTGGGGCGTAGGACTTGGTCACTGGGGGACTTCCTGGAGGTGGTGGGAAGGGCCATGGCTCAGAACGTTGGGCCCTTGACAAGGGCATGAGCATTTAACCTCAGAGGGAGATGGGAATCCCCAGGGAGTAAGAGAGTAGGACAGAGGATCTGGGCGGCTCTCCACGGGGCCATGTGCACAGTCCCAGCCCGGCCAGTCACTGGAGCTCTGGAAGATCACGAGGAACGTGACATCGGGGTGGACTGGGCAGCCGTGCCCGACAGGTGGGTGGAGCACTTCTTACTTGAATGCCTTTCAGCCGGGGCAGGGGGCGAGCTGGGGTAGCAGCAGTCTGCTGCATTAACTCTCCCAAGGCACCCACCCTTCGCATTTCCCTCCTAGCCTACCCGGGCTCCAGGCAAAGCACGCCCTCTCTCTCCCCCTCCTGTGGTCTTTCTTTCTGTGGCGGAAAATTTGAAAGCCCAGCATATTGGATTTCTTTTCAGCACACCGATAAGGCAGAGGAAACATCTGTGGCTTGAGACAAAATGTGTGAAAGATGGGGGGCGGGGTGGGGAGAGGAGTGTTTTGTCTTGCAGAACGTTTTATCTCCTTGCTAGACACCTCCTTTATTAAACTTAAATTTATAGGTTGAAATGTGAACTCGAACACAGAGGAGACAGAAGGCCGAAATCCAAAAGGCGGGAATTCAAAACAAATAAAAAGGAAATCTTGCAAAGTCACACTTCCAGAAATAAACGCGGACACATTCGTTTGGCATTACCCACCCCCCGCCCCCGAAACTTTCCTTGGCCATCCGGCCCCAAGAGCTCCGCCACCTGTGGTACCCGCCTCAGATTTATTATCAGTTTCCAGGGACCGGGAGAACAGCCTCTCCACCCGCCTCTTAATAAATCAGGCGCTGAAAGTGGCTCAGATGACAAGCTGACAGAAGACGCCTGGACCCAGGAGGGATCGAGCTCTCAAGCCCCTGAGTCTGGCCATTGGCTCTTCTGCATAATCCCGAAGAGAGAGAGGCTAGGAGAGGGGACAGGACAGCCCTTCTGCACATCCTTGCGCCTAACCC
>NW_024424341.1:12087489-12131753 GCF_017311325.1 Ursus maritimus
TGTGTATGAACTCAGGCAGGGACGGTAGCCAGAGAGGAAGGGGGACACAGGAGGTTCTGGCAACAAGATGATGTAATGAATGGCTGGAATGGGGTAGGGGCCTCTTTGGACACGCTTTAGGTCCGGGTGACTAGTGACAGCGTTCAGACACCTGGGGGTGTGAGCATTCAGGAGATGCTACAGTGGGTGTTAAGGTTAAAACCCTCACTAGAGTAGTTTTGGTGGCTAGGTGACATCTGAGATGGTGGGATGGGGTGGGGCGTAGGACTTGGTCACTGGGGGACTTCCTGGAGGTGGTGGGAAGGGCCATGGCTCAGAACGTTGGGCCCTTGACAAGGGCATGAGCATTTAACCTCAGAGGGAGATGGGAATCCCCAGGGAGTAAGAGAGTAGGACAGAGGATCTGGGCGGCTCTCCACGGGGCCATGTGCACAGTCCCAGCCCGGCCAGTCACTGGAGCTCTGGAAGATCACGAGGAACGTGACATCGGGGTGGACTGGGCAGCCGTGCCCGACAGGTGGGTGGAGCACTTCTTACTTGAATGCCTTTCAGCCGGGGCAGGGGGCGAGCTGGGGTAGCAGCAGTCTGCTGCATTAACTCTCCCAAGGCACCCACCCTTCGCATTTCCCTCCTAGCCTACCCGGGCTCCAGGCAAAGCACGCCCTCTCTCTCCCCCTCCTGTGGTCTTTCTTTCTGTGGCGGAAAATTTGAAAGCCCAGCATATTGGATTTCTTTTCAGCACACCGATAAGGCAGAGGAAACATCTGTGGCTTGAGACAAAATGTGTGAAAGATGGGGGGCGGGGTGGGGAGAGGAGTGTTTTGTCTTGCAGAACGTTTTATCTCCTTGCTAGACACCTCCTTTATTAAACTTAAATTTATAGGTTGAAATGTGAACTCGAACACAGAGGAGACAGAAGGCCGAAATCCAAAAGGCGGGAATTCAAAACAAATAAAAAGGAAATCTTGCAAAGTCACACTTCCAGAAATAAACGCGGACACATTCGTTTGGCATTACCCACCCCCCGCCCCCGAAACTTTCCTTGGCCATCCGGCCCCAAGAGCTCCGCCACCTGTGGTACCCGCCTCAGATTTATTATCAGTTTCCAGGGACCGGGAGAACAGCCTCTCCACCCGCCTCTTAATAAATCAGGCGCTGAAAGTGGCTCAGATGACAAGCTGACAGAAGACGCCTGGACCCAGGAGGGATCGAGCTCTCAAGCCCCTGAGTCTGGCCATTGGCTCTTCTGCATAATCCCGAAGAGAGAGAGGCTAGGAGAGGAAAGGAACAGCCGCCTAATGGTGCCAAGCTGTTGGGTGGCCAGGAGCTTGCAGTTTCAGGAGGGGGGCGCCCTGCTTCGAAAGAGCCACCGTGCACTCTGTAAGTGGGCCATTTGTTGTTTGATGTGTTAGAAGTTTCATCAAACCTCTGGGCATATTTATACAATTAGAGCGGCAAGCGAAAGAAAACAGCACAGTGACAAATTGGGCTCGTGCACTCTGATTAACTTGTTAAGCTAAATAAATTGCGTAGGAAACGTGCCCCGTTTGAATTTATGAAATTGCTTCTCATCAAGATAGATGGCTGCTGGACCAGTCCAGGGCAGGCAGCTGGTGCACGCTCTGGCTAGAATTCGATGTGAGTACGGAAGGAGAGAGGACGGGAGACAAAGCGACACATCCCGTCTACAGGGGCCAAGCAGGGCTGCTTCTCTGTCCAAAGCTTGTAGCACTGTTGACTTGCCCCAGCCCTGGGGACTGCCATTGACCCAGAACCCAGACTGCGAGCCGACTCCCAGTGTTCTCCGGGTTCTTGGTTCTTACGAGCAAGACGACGGGCACAGAAGCAAGAGGGCATGGGGTTTGGGTTGAAAAACCCTATAGTCAGCATACATCTTCTGCACGTCCAGCCACTGCAGGTAGACACCTCGCAGCGCTGAACTGTGTCCGATCCCAACAAACAGAAACAAACATTTACCAGGGACTTGCTCGGTGTTGGGACACAGGCTCCTTGCTTTTAAGTCAATGATTACAACGGCCTGCTGACAAACACGCTGGTATGATTCCCATTTTTCAAATGGGCACAGAGGAGTCGCCCGTGGGAGAGCGCAGGGAAGCTTTAGCAAATGGGAGCACTGGGGCTTCAACTCAGGGGCCTGCAATGCTCATTGTCCTCCCTGCTGCCTGCCTCTGGGCCGCAGGGACCCTCGGGCTCCTCAAAGGGGTCCCTGAGCCCTGTAGGTTCTGAAACATCCTTTATTTTTTTTTCCCTAAAGGTTTATTTATTTTAGAGAGAGAGCAAGTGAGCAGGGGGGGCGGGGCAGAAGGAGAGAGAGTCCTAAACAGACTCCATGCTGCTCGATCCCACCATCCTGAGATCATGACCTGAGCTGAAGCCAAGAGTCCGATACTCAACCGACAGAGCCACCCAGGGGCCCCTGAAACTTCCTTTCGACACACCAGAGAGGTTGACGTTCCTTTCCATCCACGTTATTCATAAAATACAAAATAGCTAAAAAGTAGCGCAGGGGCGCCTGGGTTAAGCGTCTGCCTTCAGCTCAGGTCATGATCCCGGGGTCCTGGGATTGAGCCCTGTGTTGGGCTCCCTGCTCAGGGGAGGGGAGTCTGCTTCTCCCTCTCCCTCTGCCTCACCTCTGCTTGTGTTCTCTCTCTCTCTCTCTTTCTCAAATAAATAAATAAAATCTTTTTTAAAAATAGTGCATTTTTGAAAATTGATATGTACAAGGATTGTTCCCCAGTATAGAACTGGATTAATCAACCCATCTTATGCCATGACCATTCTGATGTTTGAGGGGAGATGGTGTTTGCAGCATGCCAACTCACCAACGATTGTAATAGTTGGTGATAACTATTATAGTCGTAGCTGATATTACAGCTCCCATAGCGCCCGCATGGGTGTGTCTGGCCCTGTTTTAAGTACTTTGCCTCGATCAACTCACCTAATCTTCCCATCACCCCTATAAGATAGGTGCTTCTCAATTTAAAAGCCCATCTTCCTGGAGAAGTAAACTAGAGGTTAAATCAATGCCAAAGTTTGTATTGGGACTGAGGCACCCATGGTCTGGAGTTCACATGCCGACACCTGCTGATGTGGGCAAAGCCCTGGACGTCCCGGGTCCCCCACAGCTGGACTGTCCTGTGCGTGAGGCCAAACCATGCCCTTTCCACTGTTAGGAGATGATGTGGTCAGGCTGTGCCCAGCGCTCCGGGAAGGCGACTCATCTTCCTCGGCTGCTGGAGGAACTGGCTCCCAGGATTCCAGTGGCCATACCGCCCGCCCTTTTCCACTGCCGGGTGAGCAGGGACAGTGTCTGTGGTTCCTCTTTGATTCCTGTCATCTTTGGAGCATGGCTGGAAGGGCAGACCCTCTCACACAGCGTGGAGAGCTAGAAGCCCTTCTGGGGGACGAGGAACCTGGTCAGTGAGCGCCCTGAGCTTTGCTTTCCCTCCGAGGACTGGGGACTCCCATGGACTAGGGGCTCTGACAGTGCACTGGGGCTGGTGCCCTGCTCATCTCAGGGGGCAGGAGGCAGAGCATTTTCCTGCAGAATGACAGTCATGGGCCTGCCTAGGCCGGCCGAGATGCGTGTGACTTGTAGAAGGCTGATCTGGAGTGGAGGTGGGGCCTGATTTTGCCTAGAAATGGACAGACTTTGAAAGAAAGGTGACTTATCTTCTGTTAAAGTAGATCGAGGCAATGCTCCTGGAGGTCATCGCTTGCTGCTGGTGATCCAGGACTTCAGTGAGTCATTCATTTATTCACTCATTCACTCATTCACCAAGTATGCAGCGGCCATCGTGTGATGCATGGGGGACACGAGACATATGGCGACGAGAACCAACAGAGTCCCTTGGGAGCGAGTGATGTCAGTGAGGGGGAAACAGACGGTTATATTATCACATAAATAAGTGCAAATTCGGTCATCTGTGATGAGAGCGACAGAGGGAAGCCACCCAGTGCTTTGGGAGCCTGTAGGGATAAACGACCTGGTCAGCTCAGTCAGGAGAAGCTTCCTGACGAAACAACAATGGAGCCAAGACGTGAAACATGAGAAGAGCTCAGCAGACAAGGGAGAGATGGGGAAAGAAGAACACTTCTGGAAGAGGGAACTGTAGGTTCAAAGGCCCTGTGGCAGGCAGAAGCATGGCAGATATAAGGGACTGTGGAGGCTGGGATGTTTGGAGGACAGAGTATGGGTAGGGGTCTGGAGAAGAAGCCAGTCTGGCCACACTGGGCTGTGCCTTATGGCCACGTGAAGGCCACAGAAGTGGTTGGTTGTCATAAAGGCAGTGAGAAACCATCGAATGATTTTAAGCATGCAGACGGGGGAGGAGGGCGAACGCGGAAGCAGTGACATACTCATTTGTGTTTGGCAAAGATGACGGTGGGGAGCCTGCTTCTCCCTCTCCCTCTGCCTGCAGCTCCCCCTGCTTGCGCTCCTTCTCTCTCTCTGTGAAATAAATAAATAAAATCTTAAAAAAAAAAGAGATAAAATAATATCGAGTATTATTTGTTTTGGAAAATACCAAGCAACATAATACATTGCAGGTGTATTCCCAAACAAAATGGTTAATGTGAAAAAGAAATTGGTGCTAAAGGAATATATCACAGGGCCTCTAGAATGTTCCATCACGACATGCCTCTGAGCTGGCCAGATGGTGCTACAAACACCATGATTAACTCAAGAGATTTTTAACTGGCCATGAGGTAGTGGGGTTCCTCCCATAACAAAAACCTCAGAACGTGGAAGTGGCTTTGGAACTGAATGATGGGGGAAAGCTGGAAGAATTGTGAGGCACAAGAGAGAAAGAAAACCTGCTTTGTCTTAATTAGACTGTTGGCAGAATTATGGACATTCAAATCGCTTCCGGTGAGGGTTCGGAGGGGAGAAACACACACACACAGAAATCAAGGTGGAGATGAGGCAGAGATTGGAGGGACAGGTAAGGCCATAAGACAAGGCGGCCTCCAGAGCGGGAGAGACAAGGGATAGCGTCGGCCCCTGGAGCCTCTGCGTAGGGAGGGAGGTCTGCGGACACCTTTGTCTCTGCCCAATTTTAGACTTCTGGCCTCCAGAACTTGAGAGAATAGGGGCACCTGCGTGGCTCAGTCGGCTTCGCGACTGCCTTCGGCTCAGGGCATGATCTTGGGGTCCTGGGATCGAGCCCCGCATCAGGCTCACTGATCAGCTTCTCCCTCTCCCTCTGTGATCTCTCTCACTTTCACTCTCTCTCAAATAAATAAATAAAATCTAAAAAAACCCCCAAAAAACCCCAAAAAACTTGAGAGAATAAATTTCCTTCCTGTTAAGCCACTGAGTTCGTGGTAATTTGCTTCAGGAGCCACAGGGAGCTAATGCATTCTGCGTAGCATGTCCTTCATGTTCCACAAAATCCACGATTTCATAGGCCTGGTGCGTTCTCATACTTCAGACCAAAAGACACCTCCTCAAGACGGCCTCCCGGATCTCTCCGTAACTAGAGCAGGTTAACCTCTTGTTAACCTTGATCACAGCCCTTAGTTACGCCTAAAAGTCTTTCTTAGTTTGTGTGCTTGTGTTCTGTGTGTCTTCCTTTCGTTAGAATATGAGCTCTAGACAGTCAGGGACTCTGCATCTTGCTCCCTGCTGTACCCCCAGAGCCCAGCAGAAAGCCTGGAGCAGAATGGACAGCCCACAAAGGTTTGTTGAATGAATGCATGACCTTTCACAGTGTTCTAAACGTCCACTGAGTTTCACTGGTATTAGTAAGACTGGCTAGCCTCCTAGCTTGCCTTGTCAACAGGTATTGGTGGCTATTTGAGTTCCTAGTTTGGATCCTTAGGCTGTCCCAGGATGTGAGCCTGTTTAATATTCATTCACTCATTCACTCAATATTTATTTATTCGGGGCTTTATTATGTGTGAGGCAGTCCACTGATGATTCCTAATTGGGCTATTTTTTCCCCTGTTGAATTTCAATTGAGAAAGAAAAAAGCAATTGTAGCATTTTTCAAGGCAAAACAAGCCATATAACAACCACAGACCACAAACAACAAAACAATCTTTCATGAGGCTAATTAGTCCTGAGCCTTAAAAAAAAAAAATTGTAATTCTGGAGCAGTCTTTGAAGGCGTTTTGAACAGAATGGTAATCAGGAAACTTCAGCCTTCACGAAGCTAGTGCTCAGAGAAAAACGAGGTGCTCCAGAGTTGTGGACTTTCCGGAACTCTGATTCGGCTGCATTTTCTTCTGATAAGGAAATTTGAAGCACATTGATGGGCAAGTAAAGCCCATTCATTGCACACACGGGTTCTTTCAACCGACTTCCCGATATACATGCCGTGTCCTAATCAGAAGTGTTTCTTTCTGTTTAAAACCCAGAAGGGTAGCTGACATCTTTTATCAAAAAGACAGACAATTCTTATCCCCTGACAATTCCAGATTATGGGTCCCAGGAGGCTCTCCTTACACTGGTATTTTATCACTGGAATCAGAGCGACTGCTGTTTATTTTCTGAACCTCCACGTAGTTTTCAAGGTGTTTCCAGCAGGGCTCGGGCTGACAGTGACACGTGTTATTGTCACATTGCTAGATCTGAAAGAAATCAGCAGATAAATAAATACCAGTGTTTTCTTGGATCTCTTTTTGCTATGGTGGGCACTGGAGGTACTGGTATTTGCTAATGCACAGCTCCTCTCTGCTCCGGGAGGCACTTTCCCCTTTCATCTCCCCTCTGATGGAGCGGGGGAGGAAGGTGGCTTCTGGCAGCCTGGCACGGATGGCCATTTCAATCCAGTTCCGAGTCTGGGCGAGGGACGGTGGGCGGAGGCGGCCTCTGGATCAAGTTCCGTCCAGCCAGGGGGCCGGGCGGGGCAGGGGGAGGAGGAGTCCGGCTGCACTGTCTGCTCAGTCTCTGTCCTGGGCAGGTTATCTTGTGGTGTGGTAGAGTCCCTGTGGCCGGACTCAGAGTCAGGTGACTGGGCTGGAGTCCCAGTGCGGTAGGTCACCTAACCGCTGAGCCTCCGCTTCTCTGTCTGCAGAACAGGATACTGGGACCTCCCCCCATCCCCACCTCCCTCGTAGGTGGAGAGGGAAGTGCCCACCTCCAGCCAGAGCAGCTCCTCACTCTCCCCCAGACACCTGCTGCCCATTTCCCTACTTACCGCCTCCACCCCGCCACCCGCCCCTTTCTCTTCTATGGATCACACCTCTCTCTGCCTTTTGCCTTCTTTCGATCTCCTTATCTTCGATCAGGGGATGACGTCAACAAACCGTGGCCCACGGGCCACATCTGGCCTGCTGCCTAGCTTTGGAAATGCGGTTTTACTGGAACACAGCCATGCCCGCTCATTTACATATTGTCTGCCACTGCTTTTGTGCTGCGGTGGCAGAGCTGAATGGTTGCAACAGAGACCATATGGCCCACAAAGCCTAAAATCTGCATGATCTGGCCCTTTCCGGAAGAAGTTTGCCAACCCCTGTACTCGAGGCTCTCCTAGACATAAACCTCCCTGATTCCACTCATCCTTGAAGACCCGCCTGGAGCTCTTCGTCTGCTTGGCACTCCACGGCATGTTAATCGTTTTATGTGTAAGAAGGTTTCCATGATCAAATCCCTTTGGAGAGCCTTAAGTCAAAGGAACGTAAATAGACGTCGTTGCTAAATGTAAGACTTATCAGAGCATTTAATGTGCCTCTGTGCATTGGGAATCCCCAGGAGAGGAATGTCGTGTGCAGCATTTCTCAAGTGTATTTCTCGACTGGGCCACTAAGTGTTGAAGAGCTTGACCCCACTTCTCTAAGTGTTCTTTGGGTGATGCCATCTGATCCCGTAGCTTCAGAATATCTGAAATTTTACTTTCTAGGCTGGGTGTCTCCTCTGGGTTCCAGACACCCGTCTCCCTTTACTCTACAATTGTCTAATGGACACCTCTAACTTAAAACGCCCCAAATGGACTTGCTCCTCTCCCATCTTTACATCCGTCCTCGGAAGCAGCCACGCTGTTCACCAGTTGCTGGCGTCAAAAACCTGGGAACTTCGTGACTCCCCTCTTCCTCTTATGCCCTCTATCAAATCCACTGACATGTCTGTCTGGCTACAAACTGCATCCTGCATAGGACTCCTTCTCCCCCACCTCTGCGAGTGACCAGCCAAGTCTAATCCACCAATATCTCCACTGGATTCCTGCAACAGCTTCCAGGTTGGGCTTCCTGCTTCTGCTCTTGCCCCTGTGGTTCATCCTTGCACAGCAGACAGAGTGATTTTTCTGAATCTTAAGTCCAATCATGTCACAACTTTCCCTGGCTGAAAATACTTCAAGGAAAATATTTCTGTTCCAAGTTGAATGAAATACGAAATTTCTTGAATGGCTTTCCAGGCTTTGGATAATCAGGTCTTCATCTACCTCTTACCTCTGGCCTGTTTTGCCCTTAAGCCCAGTAACCCCAGGGCCTTTGCACAGGCTAAAGTTGCATCTTGGAAAGCTCACCATCATTCTGTTTCCCGCCCCCATCTTTTCAAGTCCTCTTCTGCCTCTTCATTGCATATAAGTCTTAACTTCATAGATTGTTAGAGAATTCCTTGCTCACCAACCCAAAGAATACCCACTCTCTTCATATCAAATTATTTTAGTATGTCATCTTCAGAGCTCTTTTTGGAAACCCAGATTATCTTATTTATCGATTGTTTTCGTGCTTATTTTCTGTCTCCCACTGAGTAAAAGCTTCATGAGAGGAAGTACGAGGCCTGTTTTTCTTTTTCTATCACTAGGGATCCAGAGCCTAAGACAGCACCAAGCACATTGTAGCCATTTGACAATAGGCAATTGTTGACGTGCTGACTCATCACCTCCTTTATCCACGGAGCACCCCGCGTACCAGCATTTTATATTATTGTTATAACACCACCACCACCTGACATTCTCTGAGGGCTGGTTGCCAGGCACATGCTATATGCTTTTCATTTGTTATCTCGTGCAGTCCTCCAGTTAACCCAGAGAGCCTATGAGCAGAAGCTATGTGTATTCCCATTTCACAGGTAAGGAAACTGAGGCACTAAGAGACCAAGTTGCTTGCCTCAGGTGGCACATCTGGTTATCTAGATCTGATTTCACCTAGATCTGATTCCAGAGCCATGCCTGTGGGCAATGCTAGGCTTACAGCTGCTGTGTTATGGTGGCCAGTGTTTGAGCTTCTAGGAGTAAGGTTAACAGGGGCCTGACAGCACTGCAACCAGGTTCGTGTCTGACCCATGGCTCCTGATTTGAGGAGGGGCTCTGCTATCTGATGTACACGCTATTTGGAACATTACTTAGCTGCGTCGAAAATCTTATTTTCATCAGGAACCACCAAATGTACTTTTTGCAATCCCCATCGATCATAAAAAGTGTTTCGACTCTACCCATTATTAAGTGAGCTAACCCACGTCAAGTGCCTAGGACAGATCCGGCCCATAATAAGGGCTTTGTAATTTTTTGTTCAATAAATAGATATGTGTAGCTGGAAGAGCGCTCTTCTTGACCACGGAGGTGAACAAAATCAGAGGGGACCAAGCCTAGCTCCTTGTACCATCTGGGTGTCCTGCCTGCTGGACATTAAGTAACATTGAATCCCAGAGTCATTACTTCCCTCAAAGACAAACTGGCCCAATCTTTAACACCTCTCAACACCTGCTAATCTCCCCCTTTAGTAGAGAGAATTCTCTGGAACTAACCTAATGCTCAAAGCCTTTGGCAGGCAACAGTATCTCTCGGGCATGTAAGAATATTGCTTTTTATAACGTTACATCCTCATTGCATTTACAAACAAAAACCCACACGACTATATATATTGAAAGCTTGAGGTTTTTATTATTATGGTGAATTTTGATTTGTGGCAACTGATATTGCCTTTGAATTCTAGTAGTGGTATCAAGATTTTTTTTTTTCCAAAATGAATTTAAGTTAAAAATTAGTTTGCAACACACATTTATCATAAGACCCAGTGATTCCAGTCCCAAGTATGTAGCTGAGAGAAGTGAAAGCTTGTGTCCATCTAAAATTTGCACGGGAATGATCATAGCAAGTATTATTTATAATAGCCCCAGATTGGAAACCACCCAAATGTCTATCAACAGATGAATAGATAAAGAAGTTGTGGCATCTGCATACGTGATATGCAATAACAAAGATGAACAAACCATCAAGGCTTCCAACAACATGCATGAGCTTCAAAGGCATGGTGTGACGTGAGAAAAATCAGAAACAGAAGACTGGGAGCTCTGTGATCCCATTGACATGACTTTCTGAGAAAAGGCAAAGTGCAACAACAGGAAACAGGCTTGCCTGAGCCCCGGGATAAGGGAGAAGATGGATGGGAAGGGACCCAAAATTGCTTTTTGAGGATGATGGAAAAGATCTATGTTTTGATCATTGAGGTGTTTGCATGGGTATGTATGTTTGTCAAAAGTCACGGAAATGGACATTAAGGTAGGTGTCATTTTATTATATGTAAAGTATATCTCACTTAAGTTGATTAAAAGAAGAGTTTAAAGGGAAAATAGGCAAATAATAAAATGAGAATTGTATGGAAAGGCCAGATGTGTGAAGGTGGCTGAGGATAGAAACCTTTTGTTCTCCCCATTGTCACTAAAGACATTCCTTAACCACCTTTGGCAATATATTTTTTAAAGATTCTATTTATTTATTTGATAGAGAGAGGGGGTGCTGGGGGGAAGAGCTGAGGGAGAGGGACAAACTCCACACTGAGCAGGGAACCGAATGTGGGGCTCCATCCCAGGACCCTGAGATCATGACCTGAACCTAAATCAAGGGTCGAATGCTTAACCCACTGAGCCACCCAGGCGCCCCACCACCTTTGTCAGTCTTAATGAAATTGCAACCTTACCTGTCAGCCTTTTCTTTTATGGATGCTTGAGACATCAAAAAAGCCTTGCCCACCCTATGATTATGAAAACTACTATCTCGTATTGTCCTCTGGGCTCATATAATTTTTAAAAATATGACTTTTTAAAAATTATTATTCTTACTTAAAGAATAAGCACCTGGCAGGACATTGACCATCCTTATTTTTTTAAAGATTCATTTATTTATTTTAGAGAGGGGAGCGGGGAGGGGCAGAGGGAGAAAGAATCTCAGGCAGACTCAGCACTGAGTGTGGAGCCCGACGCGGGACTGGATCCCATGACCCTGAGATCACCACCCAAGCTGAAACCAAGAGCTGGACGCTCGACCGACTGCACCAGCCAGGCGCACCCAGGACATTTACCATCTTAACTATTTATAAGCATACATGTCAGTGGCATTCGGGGCATTTATTCAGTTGCACACCCGTCCCCACCATCCATCTCCAGAACCTTTTCATCTTCCCAAACTGAAACTCTGTCCCCATGAAACAAAACCTCTCCATTTCCTCCTCCGAGCCCCGGGCAGCCGCCGTTCTCCTCTCTGTCTCTGACCGGACTCCTGTCATACAAGCGGACTCCTACAGTATTTGTCCTTTTGTGACCGGCTGATTTCACTTCACACACAATGTCCAGATCATTTTTAAAAGTGTTCGATTATTAATCCATCCAGAATTTATTTTGTGTGTGTCTGGTGGAGGTCAAGATTTATTTTCTTACTTCTGACAAATGGATAACCAAATCGTCCAGCCTCGTTTATGGAAGAGACCCGTTTTTTTCACAATCGATTGTTAAGCACCAATACCATCCACTGTGTTCCCAGTGTCATGCGTCCCATCTGGGGGCTTTCCCTTCTGTATCTTTGATCTGTTTGTTTATTCCTGAGGCCTTACCATCCTAACTGTATCCAGGGCCTTTGTCTGGCTTCGCTTCTTCTTCTTAGCCTTCAGCTGCTCCAAAGGACTTAGGACACCCCAAGGTTTCCCTAACCCTCTCCCCCCCTTTTTCCAAGGGAATCTAGCATGCAGGGGGTCTCAGTGCAGGTGTGGGGAAGGAAGCCCCAGGCCATGCTGGTTGGATCGCATGAACCCCGACTGTCCTGAGCACCCCGATCTTCTACAGGGCTAGGGTCACTAGGAGGTCAGTCTGCTGCCCCTGCCTTGGAAGGATTTGGTGGGGAGCTCAGGTGCTTAGGGGTGGTTTGGATTTCTCTGCCTGCACTGGAGCTTTGCTGTGACCCAGTTGTGACTGTCAGGCAGGCTTCAAGATAAGGCAAGTTAATCTTGGTTCTCCTCCAAGGACATTCGGTACTGACATGCAAACCAGAATCCTTTCGAAGTTCACTTCAGAGGGGACCCTGGAGGCAGTCCCTAGTGCTTCCCTGTATTTCTGCAAAGGAAGCACAGCGACGTGTCTGCAGCCACCTCTCCTGGGTTGTGACAGGGCGCTGGAGAAGCAGAGCACGGCACCATCGGGGCCGGGCTGGCTTGCAGGTGTGTGGGCTGCCAGAATTTCCATGACGGTCTGTGAGGTCGTGGTAAGCCCTTGGCCTAGTATCCCACAGAATCAGGGTGCTTCAGACGGCTTGCTCAGGGCCAGAGGTGTGGGCAGAGAGTGGGAAGGGCTGGAGTTTTCATAAATCTCTTGCCACCTCACATCAGATAAGTCAGGTCACGCCAGCCAATGAAACTGCCTCTAGGTTTCTGGTGGGAGGCAGGGGAGAGAAGTGGAGCCAAGGTAGAGCAGAGATAAGCTGGTGGAGCTTGTGGGGGAGCAATGGGCATCCTCTTCCCCCACCCCTGTGGCAGGGAGGCCACCTGGAGAGCTGACTGCATTTGGGAAGGGCCCCTTGAGGACATGCAGCCCTGGGAGGAGCTTGCTGGGACTGTATGCATAATAGGCCAGCTCTGCTGGGAGTTGCCAGGAAGGCAGTCCAGCAAATCAGCCAAAGCTCGGTGTTGCCCAAACTACAATCTTCACATGCCACCTTCCCACACCCCCCACGCCCTATATTGGTCTCTACAGGTTACACGCGTGCACACACACCCCATATGCATATATATATATATATATTCAAATCTCTTTTCTAACATAGGTGTACTTAGCATTTTTATAAGCAGGAATCTGATACAGTATTGACAAGTGTCACTCACCTGATAAGAGAACACTTAGGACAGGCCGATGCTGTTGTAAGCACTTTACATAGACTAACCTAGTCAATATCAACTCCTTGAGACCAGTTCTGCTGTGTAACATCCCCCAGCCCCAATTCAACATATGAGGAGGGGCGCCCGGGTGGCTCAGTCAGTCAAGCGTCAACTCTTGGTTTCGGCTCAGGTCATGATCTCATGCTCTGAGCTCAGCGGGGAGTCTGCTTGAGATTCTCTCTCTGTCCCCCTCTGTCGCTCTCTCTCTCTCTCTCAAATAAATCTTTTTTTTTAAAAAACGAGGAAATGAGGCACAGAGAGGTAAAGTCACCTGCCTAAGGTCACTCTGTTTCAAACCCAGTCTGCCTGGCTCTAGGGTCTGAAAGAGGCTGCCTGTCAAACATGGGCTGGGCTGAATGTTTCTTCCCCTGAGTCACATTAATAAATCCCATTAATAAATCACAAATATATATATCGAGTACGAACTGTTCACCTGTGTGCCACCTGGTTCTCTCTGCAAGCCTGCGTTTGTGGACGGCCACTTAGGCGTGACTCTGCCTGGGAGGGAGGGTGCGTGGCCCCAGTCGATGCTGGAGCTGGGACAACCTCCTTCCCCAGGACGAGAAGACACGCCCTGGCCACCTTGGCCCTCTCGCTCCATATGTGTTTCTGCCCAGCTGCCACCTCCCAAGCTACCATGGGAATTCGGTGTGAGTGTGCTGGGTGGGAGGGTGGGAGGTGACAAAGGGCAGGCCTTCCGGGCCCAGCAGCCACGGAGACTCCTACAGCCCAGTGAGTCACGCCCACATGTTTAGGAGGCCAAATCCCCCAATTCTGTCATGGTCACTTTCCTGTGGTCTGCTCCTAAATCAAGTACCTGGCCTGGCTTGGTCCTGACGGGTTCTCCATGAAGTTGACAGGGAGGAAGTTCAAGGTCAGGCTTCAGAGCTGTGGCCCCCGGCACCAGGTGTAGCAATTCAGGGCCTGTTTTGTGGTTTTAATTGGAAGTTACAGCATCATTGGCGTCATCAGGCTCGCCTCGCAGCATCTTCTGGACAGCCCCAGGGCATGCTCCGGTCCCCTTAGCTGGGTCCCGGGCCACTTCAGCCCGTGGTGGAGGGAGTTTGAGAAATGGTTCTGTCTTCTCCTGAAGGCGTCAGGTCAACTGGGGAGAGAACGAGCTGTTTCTCCGGGCCTTGGCCTGTGGCCACCTGCTTCTCTGACGGGCTAAGCACTATATTCTAGAAGGCCTGGATGCGTGAGGCCCCCTCTGAAAAAGCACCCAGTCCTGCCCTCTCCCTCAGTGGGGGATGCCTATAACCTTCTGAACAGATGGCCCTGGATCCAAACCCTACGGCTGTTCCTCACTGGGGGGTGGGGGGTGGGGGGTGGCTGGGGCAAGGCGTTCTACCTTTCTAGGCCAAGTGTCCTCAGCTGTAAAATGGATAGCAGCTCCTAGTCTGCACCGTCACCGGCGAGGCTGGAATAAGTTCAAGGGTGAAAAGTGCTTGACCCCCAGAAGCTGCCCGAGAAATGGTTGGTGGCGCCCTAGGATGGGCGGGCCAGTGTGGAATCGCCTCCTCATTCTCACTCCAGCATTTGCAGACTGCCTCCTCTGGGCCAGCCTCCGTGTTCCGTGGAATTCCGTGGTGGCCACGGAAGCAGGCGCCATCCCAGGCCTCGTGGCTCTAAATGCTTCCCTCCCCTGGCTCTGGGTAGTTCATTCCTACATCTCCTGGAGACCTGGCTTTCTACGCTTCAGGAAGGTCATCAACCCCTGCAAAAGTCAGAAGAACGTACGTGTGCACGGCGTGCAGCAAATTGACAGACCAGTCAGGGAGTCCTCGGACCCCCCCTCCCCCCCCCGCCCCGCCATCCCCCAGCCACTCTTTCCATTTTCCTTAGTGCCTCTTAGCAGGCCCTACAGATGGAGTGGAAAAGAGAAAGGTGCCCTCAGCCACTTATGCTCATTCTATTTTCCCCTTCCTGGCTCCCATGGGGGCCCATGGAACCGTGTGAAATGCTCTTTTTAAAAGCCTAATTATTTACACTGACAGTATTTACTTTCAACCTCCAGTTGCTGAGTCAATATCATTTTTCCTCCTTCCTTTCTGTCCCTTGGCTCCAGAAGCCAGCAGCTTCGCGAAACCCACCTGACTGTGTCTCTTTATCCACATGGGGGCCTTTTAAATTTCACCTGCTCGGGGGAAATAAATGACAGGGGCCGGGCAGTTCCAGGAGGGGCCATCGTCTGGACCTCTGTCCTTGCCTTGGCCTCACACTGCGGCCGGCCGGCTGGGCTCTTGGCACATCTTTAAGCCTTTGGGGTTTTCGGGTTTAGGAGAGCTCCTACCGTGCCCCTCACATTTTCTTTTCTTTTTTTTTTTTTTAAGATTTTATTTATTTATTTGACAGAGAGAGAGACAGCCAGCGAGAGAGGGAACACAAGCAGGGGAAGTGGGAGAGGAAGAAGCAGGCTCCCATGGGAAGAGCCTGACGTGGGGCTCGATCCCAGAACTCCAGGATCACGCCCTGAGCCGAAGGCAGACGCTTAACAACTGAGCCACCCAGGCGCCCCCACATTTTCTTTTTAAAGCTCTCCCCCCTAGCTATGACCCGAGGCATTGCCCCAGCTGACGTGGGAGGGTGGGAATCTTCTCTAAACCTGTGACCATCAGGGAGTTTCTGAACAGCCTGTGACTACAGGAACCAGCGCTCCTATCTGCTCTCCAATAGCTTCCCTGGGTGAGTCTTCCAGGCGACGCCCTGCCACGGAGCACGCTGTACCCAGAAGTGAGCTTCTAGGCACCGCACTGCAGTCAGCAAACTGATTTGTTCAGTTCTGTCTCCGATCAGATGCCACGGGTAGATGAGAGTGATAACACCTTCTCTGTTTTGCAATCGTGGACATCATGGAAAGGGGAGATAAGGCGAGGGGGAGGTGTGGGGCCACCTTGAACCGGCTCCCCAGTAAGGACACCGGGAAGGCCATACCACCCATTTTCAGTGTTAGCAACACTTTGTTTCCCAAGTAGCCGCTTGCCAACGCTCCTGTAATTTACCATACGAATGACATTCTCCGAACTGGGGAGCCGTGTGGCTCTGCTCCCCTCTGCCCCAGAGCAACAGATGCCCTACAATTAGCAGCCAACTAGGTGACAAAGATCTCCTGGCGGGCTAATGATAGTCCTAGAGGCTACTTCCTACTTCTGCAGAGCTTTGCTTGGGTCTCCTGCCCGTCCCCGAGTGCAGGCAGCCTGCTATTCCTCTACAAGCAGTCCTTCCTCCTGCCAAGAAACGTGGGCCAGCAAACCAGGCTGCGTGTGCTCATCCTTCCCCCCTTCTTCTCACGGACCTTCTCAGAGCCTTTGTCCTTGTCGGGCGCATTTTTCTCTGGGTCCCGAGAGCCTGGCATTGCGTCCAGGATATTTCTGAGCTGTGATGAATGTGCAATGAATGAATGGCTGAGGAAGGAGTGGACCTAGCAACGCCCCCCCCAACCCCCAGGGGCTGACAGTTCATTTCGAAAGCCTACTTTTGATCCTGTCCGTGGCTGCCTCCTCCCTAGGCCTAAGGACAAGTTGCAATCTAGATGCTGGAAGAAAACTGACCAGTTCGATTCCAAGGTGCAGGTACAGCTATTGCTGTGGGTGGAGGACACGGGGTAAGGAGCGCTGGTAGCTGTAGATGATGCCTCCAGAAAGTTCCAAATACTAGGAGGGTGGGGTGGGGCATAGATACAAAACAATAGGTAATATATGTATGTATATTTCTATAAATACCTATGTAATTAAAAAAATAGATACACGACTGCTATGCTCCGAACGTCGTATCCATACCCTTCCCCATTCATACATTGAAATCTTGATCCCTGATGTGAGGGCATTAAGAGGTGGGCCTTTGGGAAGTGCTCGGGTCAGGAGGGTGGAGCTCTCGTGAATGGGATTAGTGCCCTTCCGAAAGAGATTCCAGAGAGCTCCCTTGCCCCCTCTGCCACATGAGGACACCATGAGATGTTGTGACCCAGAAGAGGGCCCTCACCCGACCATGCTGGCACCAGCTTTTCCCCCTCTAGGACGGTGAGGAAGGAGCTTCTGTTGTGCATGAGGCCCCCAGGCCTAGTATTTTTGTTACAGCGGTCTGAATGGCTGAAGAAAATGATCATTTTCTCAACAGTGAATTAATGTGGTTGCTCTACTGGTCAGAGCCCCAAAAGGAAATTGATTCCAATTTAGATGGCTTAAGGTCTTTTAAAAAAGGACCTGCTCTCAGAGACATGAAGGGCACGCACCCTGGAGATTGGCAGGGTACCAGGGTGCTAGTACCACCGTGAAGCCTCCAAGAGCAGGGGGAGGAAAGTAGGCATCAGAGCTCTGCAGGGGCAAGGACCAGGGAATGGTGCTGCCCACCGCCAGCTATAACCTTGGAGGACCAGGGCCGCAGCTGGCGATCATGGTCCAAAGCAAGAAGAGAGGAGGGAATAGACATCCTGTCCTTTTCTCTCCCCAGTCTTTCCTTGGGGCCTCCCACTGGCCAGTTGGGAACCGGAGAGTATGGAGCCCTGGGTCCCTAGGTCAGCCTCAAGGGGGCATAGGGCAGGGCAAAGAAGGAGCATGGATGTGGGGGCAGGGCAGGTGTGTGTGTGGGGAAACAGCACAGTGGGTGGAGAATGAAGATCCCACCTGGCCCTGGAACCAAAGCCCACTCCGGAGCACGAGTGAGGCTGCCGGCTGCGCTCTGCCCGTGGGCCACCTGTCCGGGGACACTGACAGCACATGGCAGGTGCTCTCGTGGTCCCTTGACCCCATTATCTCTTCGGTGTCAGGAAATTGCCAATGACATGACTTACTTGGACACTTGGTTTCAGCACAATGCCTGGCGTCTAGAAGATGCTCAATAAACATTTCTTAAATAATGAGCGAAGAAGCGAACTACGGAATAAGGAAGCCAAGCGGTAGATATGAATCGTCTTGAGAGCAGGTACTGTGAAGCCTGTTTGACACCAAGACAAACTGGATTCCCAGGGGTTAATTGACCAGTGAGTGTGCTCAGCCGCTCAAGGCATTCTGCAAATATTTATCGAGTACTTATTATATACCAGCGTGTTTACATTTGATTGGAGGAGACAAGTGTGTCAACGTATGTATGCTGTGTAATAGCTAAGTGCTACAGAGACAAAGACAGTAGAATCGGGGACGGGAAGCTCTGGGGACGGAATGTACTTTTATAGATTGTGTGGTCAGGGATGGCCTCTTGGAGATGGAGAGACGTGGGAGGCGAGACCTGAAGGAAGGGCGGACAAGTCATGTGGCTCTTTGGGACCAGAGCCTTCCTAGAGGAGGAAAGTGAGTGCAAAGTGTCAGAGATGGGAGCATGTTTGGGGCATTTGGGAGAAAGCATGGAGGCCATCATGGCCGGGGCTGAGTATAGCTGCCACCAGCCCAGTCTTCCCCAGCTAGAGCCCTCCAGTGGCTTTTCATTGTCCAGGGGATACCCTGGCCGTCTCCCTGCCAGATCCCGTCCCTCACTGCTCTCCAGCCGTACTTGAAGCCTGGCACTTCCCACCTCCAAGGCCTTTGCCCTTCTTGATCCCTCTGCGAAGACTTGCTCTCTCACTCCTCAGAAGGGCCTCTTCTGACTGCCACTCCAAAGAAGGCTATCCTGGGTCCTCTAGCATGCCACCCTTCTTCTGTCCTTCCCAGTTGACCTCTCATCTCCCATTATGTGGTTAATGTGTGTCTGCCAGTTTATTTTGTCACCTTGCCCCCCCATGAGCTTTCTGAAGGCAGGGACCTCATGGGTTTGTTCCTTATAAGAGCCCCTGGACCTGGAACAATGCCTAGCACATAGTGAGTCCTGAGTCTCTATTTGTTGCATGATGAATGAATGAAAGAATGAATGAACAAATGAACGAATGAATGAATGAATGTTGTTTGAGAACCCAGAGTGGGACTGAGAACATACTTTTTCTTTCCTCAATCTTTTGTCCCTGCAGTTTTTCTCTCTAGACTTTGGGCTTCCCCAGGGAGGGTTTAGAGCAAACGTCCACACTGGCATCATTGACCACAAGAACAGAGAGGTGGGGGTCCTGGTGAGGGTTTGGGGAAAGATCCCTCTTGCACTTGCCCCACCCTTACTTCGACAATACGAGCCACGCAGTTCTCCTTGGTGTCAGGAGCTTCCACAGGGTTGCGAGCAGCCCCCACGGGCCCAGGGTATCCACCATGCCACAGAATCTCATGCCAACTCCCCCCCCCCCAACTCCTTGCTGAATCTGTTTCTCTTTTAACAAACAAATTAATGAGCGGGAAACCACCTCTTGATAGAAGTTGGCAGCAACTTGGTGCTCTGAACCTGGGCGCTATGAGAAATACAGACTCTCTCACCTCCGGAGTGAAATTTTTGGATTCAAGTATCTGCGGACCCCTATTATGATTTTTACCACTTTCTTATCCCTCCCCCAGCCCCAATCTAATTACTTAGGTACTTTTTAAAAACAACTTCTGTTCTTTCTTATATGCCCAGTGTTACACTGACCTACTCAGCGAAGTCATAGGAGCTGGTGCCGTCACAGGTGTTATAACACTCTTTAAAATACACAGACCGCTGTAAAAACGAAGGACACTCGCTCCTGCACTATCCGTGCCATCCTTGTACCTCCAGTAACAGAAGCACTGGAATGCTGGTGTAGAAATCTGCCATGGTCGCCATTACCTTATCACTTTCTGTTATGATGGCCTTTCTTTCCTTTAAATCTTCTAACTGGGCTGTGTTTGTAGCTGGGACAGGGGTGTTTCCTGTCCTCATTTTACAGAGGATACGAAATTGATACTTTGGTTGGGATCATTCCACAAGGACTCTGCAGCCCCTCAATTTCCCCTCTAACTTAAGGTAGCCTCAGTAATGACATTCTAGTGGCAGAGGGAGCGGTGAGAAGGAAGCGACTCGGGAAGTCTGCCCTGCAATGGAAGTGAAAGAGACGGAGGCAGGGTGGGTGTGGGGGAGGTGGAGAGAGGAGAGGTGTCACACGTGGGGCTTTTCACCACCTGGAGTCCAGCGTCTCTGTTCCAGGGAAGATGAAATACCGAGAAACCACATATGCTGAGAAAGAAGTATGAGGATCAAGATGGGCCTCTGTCAGCATCTCCATGCTGGCCCCCAACTCTCTGCGCGTCTCAGCCCGGGGCTGAGCAAATACCCCCAAGGAGGCTAGGCTGTGGAGAAGCCAGTATTTACCCACAATCTCTGTTTTGGAAGTAATTAATCTTCGAATGTATGAGCCTCTTTGTGGTGGAAAGTGCGCGCTGACACTTTTGTGTAAACACCCGGCTTAGCGTATTGACAAACCTGATGGCTGTTACTTTGATTCCAGGCTGCCAGCACTCAAAAGGCACGCCAGGCTTCGGGGCTGCCCCACCAGGCACAAAGGCGACTCTAATCCCTTCCACACTCATCTGAGATCCATATTTAGAATTCGGAGTCTTTATTTTCTATATCCACTTAAGCTCCGTTTGGAGTTTGTTTAGTAAACCTTCCTTCTTCAAGCTCGCTGGTGACTCATAAGTTCGTTTTCTTAGCAAGGCATGCAGCGAAATTCCAAAGTAGCAAATGACCTGAATGAAAACCCTTAAACTCACATAGATTTAATCACTGCGGCAAATTGGAACCACTTGTGGTCAGGTTTTGATGGCCATTTATAAAGATTTCCCCCATGCCCCCCTCTACTTTCTTTTTAAGTGGCTTAGTTAAGGTTAGTGAGAAAAGGAGGCATCAATGCCAAGGTCCGCGGGGTGGGGGAAGGGACTTAAATTGTTTCAGCTTTCAGGGACATCTGCGGTCACCTGAGTATCTTTGCAAAGGCAAGGGGCACACTTTTGGTGGTAGCCAGCCATTCTCCCATACGCCTCAGCGGTCAGGGCTCTATAATCCAGAAAATGGGGAGCGGGGGGTGGGGTGGGGGGATAGGGGGCCCAGCCGCGCTCAGGGCTGTGAGTTTCCACGGGAAGTTTGGGGCCCTCTTAGGAAAATACTCTGCTCTGTGACTCTTGTCGCCTCTACTTATCCTAATAAGGCAAAGGAAAGGTCAGTACATTTTTTCACGAACAGCAAAGCCATCGAACCTGATCTGTTATGATTTCTCCCTAAGCAAACCAAACAGATGAGCCTTAATGAAGACGCAGGTCCAGAATTGAGCCTGACCCAGGGAGCAGCACGGGGGCGTCAGATCTGTTTCTGATAAAATCCACATTGAGGTTTTCAAGAATGAATCAGAAAGGAAGTTCAATTCCATTTCATGACTGGGCTGAACTAAACAGAAAGCTCGTCTGTAATTAAAGGGAAGCTGTTTAAAAATTTCTTGTTGTTCTGCAACGTGTTTTCAGAAGTTTCTAGAATTGGGATTGCTCTCAGCAATCAGGTCGTGGGGTTCTGTCTGATTTCTCGAGAGCCGATGGGAAAGTGAATTTGCCAAGATTGCAGCAACAAATTTTACTGCACAAATTATGGAAAAAGTGACCCAGTAGGGTTCCCCCTTCTTTTTTTTTTTTTTTTCTCCATCTCTAGTTTCTGTGATTATAGTTGGAGAGAAAATTCAGGCTGAAAGAAATTTGATATTTATTTTCTGTGAACTTTAATAAAGAAAGTGGTGGGTTTGGGACTTTTTTTTTTTTAAGGCCCTTTGGACAAGTCAATTTTTAATTTTTTTTTAATAGCAACTTTTGGCATAAAGCTGCCCGCGTGTGATTTATGAAGCTGGCGGGTCGGCCGGAGATTCTGAAGAGCTTTTCGACTCTGGGAGCCCACTCTTCACGGGACCCGTGTTCACCCAGGCAGGCCTTTGAAAATGTGTAGCGCCCAAGCGTTTGCTTGAAGTCCGTGTTTGTTTGGGTTGGAGGAATCTCTTTCCTTTTTTCAGCATTCTCAGATGTCCCCCGGTTTAGGCCGAGTGATCAGCCATAATCCACTCCAGCCCTGACCAGGAATTGTCCACTTTGCTCATAAGCACAGAACATAACTCCGGCCCCCAGGGCCTCCATCGTGAAATGGAATCCCAGACACTGCAAGATGTCTTGGGAGATAAGCATGGCCCTAATCCCAGGGTCACCCGGGCCCTGGTGGAGCCAGGGCTCACCTATACATCATGACATCGTTATCAGCGGGCCCAAGCAGCCACGACCCGCCACATTTTCCACAGGGCTTCGTGGTGTTAAGAAAATACCCTCCAGCGCGGTGTTATTTTAGGCTGAAACAAAAGTCGACATGAATGGCTGGGGGGAACAGAGGGGGCATTGTTCTCCCTGTGGCCGGGTGCTCAGAACTGGCCTGAAACTGGAATCCAACAAGCAGAGAGTAAATGCCAGCACGTACAAATGGGCTATCGTGTGTCCGGCGGGATCAGTGGAACACAGAGAGCGGCCGGGCCAGGGCTTCTGCCAGTCCCCAGGTCATGGGAAGCTTGGTTTCCAGAGCAGAGGCTGAGAGTGCCACCTGATTTGCGGTGGGGTGATGGGGGACGTGGAGAAGGAACCACCTGTTTGTGGGAAGCAGACAGGAGAACTCAAATGCCAGGGCAAGCGGGCTTTGGGGAGCACGGGCGCAGGGGAATCGGGGGCGAGTCTAAGCCCCTCTAAAGAACTGTCCCGTTTCAACTTCCCAGCCTCCCCAGCAAGCGGCTGCTGTTGTTTGTCCCTTTTACAGATAAGGAAACTGAGGCAGAGGGAGCTGTTGACTTGCCCGAGGTCACACTGTTACTACGTACAAGAGCCAGGATTTCAAGCCACAACATCTGGCTGCAGAGCCCATCACCCCTTCCGCTACGTCTGATCATCTCGTTCTTATTTTTCATTTCCCCTGTGTTTCTTATTCCGGGCACCCAGGTCATGGGGCAGATGTCCAGCCCAGAGCCCTTAGTCCATATCATGTCAGTGTAAGCTGGTGGCCCAACAGCCGGGCTTTCTCTGGCCGTGGGCGTCTGCTCTGTTTGTTGGTGCCACAGGCCAGAAGTGCCAGGAAATCAGCATCCCAAGACTGCTGACAGTTGGTGTATAAATGCCCCAGCTCCCTTGCGCCTCTGGTGGGAACACTTGGAGGTCCGTGTTCTCAGCTGCCCAGAGCTCCCTGGCGGTGGGAATGAGCTCCAGGCACTGGCTGGAAGATGCGTGCTTCGGGCTTCAGAGGGGAGGGGGTGGGGATTGGAATAGGCCGGTGATGGGTATTAAGGAGGGCACATATTGCATGGTGCACTGGGTGTTATATGCAAGTAATGAATCATGGAACATTGCATCAAGAACTGGGGATGTACTGTATGGTGACTAATATAACAAAATAAATATTATTAAAAAAAAGAAAGAAAGAAGATGCGTGCTTTGTGGCTTTCCTCCCTCCTCGACACGCATCCTCACTCCCCTACTGGTGTTTCCCGGGATCGCCGCCCTGACATCA
This sequence comes from Ursus maritimus, assembly GCF_017311325.1. Taxonomy (NCBI): domain Eukaryota; kingdom Metazoa; phylum Chordata; class Mammalia; order Carnivora; family Ursidae; genus Ursus; species Ursus maritimus. Next base: position 12,110,977 of record NW_024424341.1, read on the forward strand.
CCTTCACTTGAACGCTTGTCTCTAGAGCAGTTTCTGGAGGAAACCAAACCAAGGGAGGTGATCATATGTCTGTGCAGTTATTTGACTAATGTTTGTGTCCCTCACGAAGCTGTGGGCTCCATGAGAGCTTAACATTATATTCCTGGGGACTAGATGAATGTCTAAGCAAATATTTACAATGGAAAGGATTTTGAAATGAAAAATCCCTTTCTGTCTAAAATGAGTATATTTTGACAGTTTGTTCTTTTCTTAAGCCTATATATTATACTTAAAGTCATTTTAGTCATTCTTTTTTTATTGAAGAGTTACTTTTTCTGGATACCTTACGGGGGGTTGGAGACATGGCCCCTTCTCCCCATGTGCCTGGAGGTGGGGATAAACCAGCTCCTCCATCAGGCTCAGATTAAGACCCTTGGAAATTGTTCCAGAGATCAGCCGGCTGCTTAGCAAGCCGATGTCCTTTTCCTGGACTTTATTTCCCAGTGTCCCTTGCAATGAGTAAGCCACGTGACTGAATTTTAGCCAATGGAATCTGAGCAGATGGGTACACCTTTCGGCCCAGCCCATGAACACCTCCTGCATGCAGTCCTCCATGCTTTCCCCTTTGCAGCTTGTTGCCAGTGAGCATGGTAAACTTGGGAGCTGTATGTTGAACATAGCAGAGCATGTGGCATTCTAGAGCCTGGGTCCCAGAATCACCACTCAGAGGACAGTCACACACTGACTAGGAGCACACATTTCAGGCTTCGGTGAAAAATAATTTTCTGTCGTGTTTAAACCGTCATACATTTTGGGGGTTTGTTATAGCACCTGATATTTCCCTAACAGACACTGAGGCCTTAGGCACTCACAAGAGTTGGTGTCCTCTGCCGTATGTAAAATTAGTATCGAACGCGTCCAACAAAGTTTCGGTTTTCTGCACGATTGCTACTTTCCTTAGAAAAAAACATTCAAATAGCAGAGCCTTACTATTTAGGGGGTAGGATGCAGATGGTGCCTTGTTTTACTGATACCCTGAGTACATGTGTATTCTGCTTCCGAGGTGACCCCACAGATTCTCTTTCTTTCTTTCTTTTTTTTTTTTTTAAAGATTTTATTTATTTATTCAACAGAGACAGAGACAGCCAGCGAGAGAGGGAACACAAGCAGGGGGAGTGGGAGAGGAAGAAGCAGGCTCATAGCAGAGGAGCCTGATGTGGGGCTCGATCCCATAACGCCAGGATCACGCCCTGAGCCGAAGGCAGACGCTTAACCGCTGTGCCACCCAGGCGCCCCTACAGATTCTCTTTCTAAAAAGGATTTATCTAACAGGCTGGAACATGGACACCTGCCCCATCCAAGGACCTTGAGAAGAGCCAGTAGAAGTTCAAGAGCATTACTGTTTTCTCCAGAGCTTCAGGCAACTACTCCTGCCCTTCTGAGGGTTCTAGTAGCGACTGATACGAACCCTCGTGTTAAGAGCAGAGACTGCATTGATCCTTAGGACCCACCTTTCAGCTTCGAACCTTTGGAAATGTTCTCGTAAGCTTCCTTAAAACCCAGGGGGAGACACAAGCAAGCAACCACCGAAGGCTCTTTGGCCACCCTCCCTACCTTCCGTACGAGGAGTTTGGGGTGTTGGAAGGGTCACACGGTTTCCGAAACCAGGGAGATCAGGGTTTGACTCCTGGGTCTGTCTTCTCATTATTATTCCCATTTTACAGATGATAGCTGAAGACTGATCCCTGAACCTGCATCTTTTAAAAAATATTTTGTTTTATTTTAATTTCAGTTAGTTCACATATGATGTTATATTCGATTCAGGTGTATGATACTGTGATTCAACATTTCCATACATCACCTGGTGATCATGATGACAGGTGTGCTCCTTAATCCCCATCTCCTATTTCCCCCTTCCCCCACCTACCTCCCCCCCGGTAACCACCAGTTTGTTCTCTATGGTTATGAGTTTGTTTCTTGGTTTCCCTCTCTTTTCTCACCTCACTCATTTGTTTTGTTTCTTAAATTCCATATATGAGTGAAATCATATGGTATTTGTCTTTCTCTGATGGACTTATTTCACTTAGCATAATACTCTCTAATTCCATCCATGTTGCTGCAAATGGCAAGGGTTCATTCTTTTTTATGGCTGAGTAATATTCCATCGTATATATAGACCACATCTCCTGTATCCACTCATCCATGATGGACACTTGGGTGGCTTCCATGATTGGGCTCTTGTAAATAACGCTGCTATAAGCATAGGGGTACATGTGTCCCTTTTTGAATTAGTGTTCTTATATTTTTTTGGTAAAAACCCAGTAGTGTGATTACTGGATCATAGGGTAGCTCTATTTTTAACTTTTTGAGGAACCTCAAACCATTTTCCAGAGTGACTGCACCAGTTTGCATTCCCACCAGCGATGCAAGAGGGTTCCTCTTTCACCACATCCTCGCCAACACCTGTAGTTTCTTGTGTTTTTTATTTTAGCCATTCTGACAGGTGTGAGGTGGTGGCCGATTGTAGTTTTGATTTGCATTTCCCCTGCACCTGCATCTTGGCCCTAGATCAAGCTCTCCTGATGAGGTGAGATGTGGCCCCTTCCAAAGGAATGACTGAGGCAGAGAGGACCATGTGGTGGGAGAGAATGTGGGCCTCACCAGGCTCGAAATGGGGCTCTGTTTCCACGGGCAGGCTACTTGGCCTCTCTGGGCCTGTTTCGGTACGTATGAGTTGGGCTTGCACAGTATCCATGTTGTGGGCCCGTTGTGAGGCCGGAAGGGGATCATATTGTGAGACACACGGACTATGCTCACTGTATTTTGCTTTTCTCTACTTACACTGGGAACTGGTGGGCTCCGGCACCCCATCCCTGGGGTCAACAGCACTTTTTATTAGTTTCCCCATGGAAGGGGCAGGTGACCATGGTCTGAAAACATGTTTGGAACCCGGCCCATGAGGAAAATGGTCACCTGGAGGCTTTACAGTCTCTGGGGACCTGAAGCCAGCACCCCCTCGGCCCTCTGGGCAGACTCCTGATGCTCTGTCCTCGGGAGAAGCCTCCATCAAAGGAGAGCCTCGGCCCCTGATCGGACCCTCCTTCCCAAGGCAACGTGACCACTGAGAAGAGAGAGGAACTCTTTGCTGAACGTTGGGCTCGCAGAGGCTGTTTTGGGAGGGAAACTGGGGCAGAACCCAGAAGATTCCGGGCTGAGTTAATCACCCATGAGGAAGGAAAGGTGGCATTCCTAATAGCATTCCTCATGGTCAAAGACTTGGCCTTTGGAGCCAAGCACACATGACTATGCCTCCCACTCAGCCACTTTGGAATGTCTCTAGCCCTTTCCTCCTTGGGTGTCTTATCTGTAAAATGGAAGTGTTGGTGGTCCTTACCTTGTAGGACATCGTGAGGACTGAGTAGGGTAAGAATGTACCTATACACATTTTTCATAGTGGAAGTCCTCAATATATTTCTAAAAACACTTTTTCCCCCCAAATATAAAATAGGCATAGGACTTAAAAGATCCTAGCAGTATATGGGGTGCCTCGGAGGCTCAGTCGGTTAAGCACCTGCCTTCAGCTCAGGTCGTGATCCTGGGGTCCTGGGATCGAGTCCCGCATCAGGCTCCCTGCTCAGCAGGGAGTCCGCTTCTCCCTCTCCCTCTGCGCCTCCCCCCTGCTCGTGCTCTCTCTCTCGCAAATGAATAAATGAAATCTTTAAAAAAAAGATCCTATCAGTATAAATGTTGGTACACTGAAAAGTAACCCTTTCTCCCACTCAGGAGCCCTCATCCCATGGGGCATCTCCAGAGGAAACCGTGGTTATCAGTGTCTTGTATAAACTGCCAAGGAGATTCTCCATATATACCAGCATGGAGATATGTATATATACATATGCATGACGTATATACCTATGCATGACGTACATACATATGCATGACGTATATACCAATGCATGACGTACATACATATGCATGACGTATATACAGAAACATTTCGATTTACAAAAAGTGGAAGTGTCACGTGGGGTTCACCTAAAGGGTGCATATTATCAATAGTGACAGCCTAGGAGACACATCGCTCTACATTTTGTTAATTTTTATCCCAAAAATATTTTTTGGAAACCCTTTTGCATCAATTCTTACAGCCACATCACATTCTTTTTAACAGTTGTGTAGTATCCCAGCCTGAACACAGACCTTAATTGTACCTTAATTTATTTCACTAGCTGTCTTCGGAGGGATAGTGCCTGGTTTTCCGCACCATTTACGGAGAAGCCAGGGAAAGCCTTGCCCCTCGGCCTTCTCCGTCCGCAGACCCCAGCCAGCCTCCCTGCCTCCAGCACCTGTTTTTCCCTTCCTGTTCGGTAACTCCCCGGAGCATACATGGTCCTCATGCAACTGTGCTAGACCAAGTTTTGGGCTCTGCTCTCGGGCTAAACATGCTTTAGTTCTCTTCCTAACTCAGCTTGTAAGTCGAGGCCCCTTAATTTGGCCCACAGGACTCTTTAACGCCTTTTAAACCCTGTTAAACCCATGTAATGAGTTTCCCCTTGCTGTGCTCCTGGCCATGAAAGCTGAGAGCCGGGGCCCAGGCCTCCCACCTGTTCCAGAGATTAGGCTGTGCTGGAGAGGCTGTGGGGCCTCAGGGAAGGGACGGGGGTCAGTGGGAGCTCTGTGGTCAGCCATGAGAGCAGGACCCTGGGCCCGAGTGGGCATGTGGGTGTTCCCCAATCCCGGGTAGTCGTTCTTCCAAGGGTGTCAGGGCCCTGGATGGCTTGAGCAGTTTAAGCTCCCAGACCTCCCACAAGGGGTGGAGGAGCGTGGGGGGGACACTTGGCTTGGGCTGGGGAAGTGGGCTGAAGCTGGCAGCAGCTTGGCCTGCTGAGATGGGAGTCAACGCTCTAGGTGGGGTAGATGGGGGGGCTTCCTTTCTTTAGAGACCCCGGAAGCACAGGGCTGGCTGTCCTAAGAGACTTCCAGAAATGCTGTCTCTAGTACCTTAACGCCTGCTGCAGAAACTTTCTTCTGCCCATTGTGTAAGGGTTTATGTGCTTCCTTCTGGAGAGATCTGCTTCCCGCCCTCCCCCCTCCCCCTCCCCCTCCCCCTCCCCTCTCTCTCTCACACACACAATCACAATCCATATGGGTCAAAGAGGCTGCCTCCATACTTCTTCCTTCCAAGTCTGGGCATGTGACCCAGGACTAGCCAATCAGAGTGTTCATTCAAGGCCACCCCCTATAATGATTGGTTCAGGGGTAGTTCCTGCCCATCTCTAGTAGTTGGTTAAGGGGTAGCCATGTGATCCAGGCCTGGCCAATCAGAATATTTAATTCTTCAGCCACTAACTGTTTAAGGATGGACACATGAGCCAGCTGTTATCCTATGAGATTCAATCCCAGAACCTTTTGTGGGAATAACTAGGAAAGAGGTGCACTCTTTTCATGAAGGTTACACATTCTCTCCTCCGAGAGAATGGCAGCTTGGAGCGCCGGGGACCAGCTTGTCACTGTGAAGGAAAAGGCTGCTTGATGTGGCTAAGACAGAGGAGAACAGGGCTGAGAGGGGGAAGGGTGAGGTTAAGTGAGTGCCGTTGACATCATTGAGCTTCTGGATCTAGCCGTACCTGAAGACTTCATATTTACACAAACAAATACATTCTCTTTTACTTGAGCTAGCTTGAGTTGAGTTTGAGTTCTTTCAAGCCAGAGTCCCAACTCAAACACAGCACCCACTCTAGAGAGGATATGACCCCCAACGTGGCCTCAGCCTACCTTTCCTTGCTCTTCTCTGGCCAACGTTTCTGCACCCAGTCCTAGGATTTGGCTCTAACACATCCTACTTTCTCTCTATTGCTCAGTCCTTTCTCTCTCTGTGGTGAACCATTTCCCATCGCCTTTCTACGTGTCATTGTTAGCTATGTAGTATGTAGTGCTCTCCCATGTGGGAGTGTGCTATGCTCCTGTTCACACATAACTTTCCACTTCAGGGAGCTTGTAATCCAGTGGTGGGTTGCTGAGCTCAACGTGGATGCTCAAGAAAGATTGAGTGACGTGTGAGGGAGTGGCTTATGCCAAGGAAGAGGAGGCAGGGCGTATCCCAGTGGTGTGCCTATCAATTCAGGACAGCGTTAGGTGGTTGCCAAAGGGGAGGTATGGACAATCCAGGGTTCCTAGAGGGCTCAGGACCTGTACAGCAGGTACAAGACAAGTTTTGGAGGAAGCTGTGGGGTTGGAAGCCAGGCTAGAGGCTCTACATGCTTTCCTATGGGCCATGGAGAACCCCTGAAGGTTCTAGAACAGGCACGCAGCATGTCAAGCTGTGTTTCAGCCATGCTGAACAGTGATGCAAGGGCTGGATTGGGTAGCAAAGGGCCAGTGGTAATAGCCCTGGTAAGTCTTGGTGCACATGAGACTAATCTCTGGCTGAGAAGGGGACAGAGAGCAGCAAGGTGCCCCCGAGAGGCATGAGGATTGAGTGCCCTGCAAAGGGAGAGCCTGGCATCCCACTTCCGCTCGCCATATGGACTAGGTTGAACCTGATGATTGATCTCCCTGAGACTAACCGGTCTCCGCGTTAGTGGTGGCCACATGCTCGCGCTGCTGGAAAGATAAAATGAGACACTGGATTCTGTCTAAAGTGGGAGTTAGGCTCTGAAAACCAGCACAAAGAAAACATTGCATACATCGAACATGACCATTGCAAATCCTTTTGAGTAACCTCAGGTGATAAGCCACGAATACAGATGAAAATGTGTACAATGATGCATCCTATATAAACAGTATGAATGACAAATATGATTTTTACAGAACGCCTGATGGTTTAAAATAAAATCATTTTGGCTCAGCTCACACTGAAGAATTCACCTATGTGCGCCTGTGGCTTTCCCATGTGGGTGACAAGACTTGGGAACTCCCTGCAGGGTGTTTGGGACCCTAACTCAACACCCTATGTGCTGGCTCCCAGTGACGTTTGTAAGAGGCCACTGGCAGGCTTGCTAGTTGCAAACAAAATCTTGGAAAGCGACTGCTGTTTGGATTGCGTAATGCTATTTAGCAGTTTCAATATTCAAGGATAGTTGATTTAATGGATGAGACTATCATATTAAATGCATACAGCATCGTTAAATGGAGTGCTTACCATACACGGGGGCACTTCGTAAATGTGTTACGTATGCTACCGTATGTCATGTCCACAGCGACTCTGTGAAGTGGAGACTTCCATCACCCCCACGAAGACATGGAGCCGTGACATAGTTCAGTAAGACCACGCAGCTAGCAGCACTCCATGCCAACCACCTGGGGCTCAACGCCCAGGCTCAGCCACGTGCTGTGCGCTGGCAGCTTGAAGCGTGTGCAGAGGGATGATTGCAGTGGGTGAAGTAGCCGCAGTGTTTTCAATGGAAATGTGCGCATTTAAAACAGGTAAAGTGATTGCTCCCTCTGGACATCCCAGGTATGTCACATGTCACCAGGGGATAGGTAAGCACCTGGTTTACACGCCAGAGACTCCATGGGTAAGAGGGGTTCCTTCGTTGGTCAAGAATTGGGTTCCTACCTATTAAAGATAGTAATAGGTGCCCAAAGAGAAATCCCAGGGGCCAGAAGTCTTCTTGGAGGTGCAGCTCGCCAGAAAAACAGCATCTCTAAGAGGACAGTGACCCTGAGTGACAATCTCATTGGCTGCTTCCCATTCACACGAGCATCACTGCTTCATGGTGGCCTGGGGAGAAGTATCTGGTGCTTAAGGGGGGATGCATGAAACTTCCCCTGTTGAAGCTGGAGCTTCACCAAAAATAAGGAGAGCTGGAGAGCTGTGTGGTTTATCTTCGGGTCTCTGCAGCAAGGGAGGGGACCGTGAGCACACACAGGCCTCTGGCGTGCAAGGATACAGAGGGTGCTGACGGTTGGCTCATCACTGGAGCATATGGGCACTTTAATAGTGGATGACTCTCGGCTCCCTCCTGCCACCTCCCAATGTCTACCCCGGAAACTCGTTTTGGTGTATCAGACGTTGCTAAATCCCACTCTTTCGTGAAGTCACAGGTCACGTTATCCTGCATCCCGCATTGTCTTTCATCTCACAATTATCAGAGTTGGATTGCAGGCCTCATCCTCAACAACCCCCTGGGAGATCCCCCATCTCTGTGTCACCCTGGGCTCTCGTGTCTAAAAGTTCAAGGAGGCCCATGCTAATGGCTTGGACCAGGAAGAGGAAGTCTGGTGTAAAGCATGGACTCAGAATACTGCCCTCCCATCAACAGATGAGTTCCTTTGAATCTAGCCACACCTGGGACGGTGTTGTCCAACAGAATATGACCGTGTGACCTCTGAGGCTTGGTCAGAAAAGACCTCACAGCTTCCTGCTGGTTCTTGGGACTTCTGCCCTGTGGAAAGCCAGACACATATAATGTTGGGCTCTCCTGAGACAGCCATGTTGGATAGGCCATGTGTAGACGCCAGATGGGTGGGATTGACAGCCAAGCTGAGTTGTCAGCCACATGGGTGAGCCCTTTTGGACGTCCAGCCCTCTCAAGCCCCTAGGTGTGTGCAATGCCAGGCTGACAGCTGATTGCAACTTCATGAAAGACCCCATGTGAGAATCGTCCAACTGAGCCCCTTCCCAGTCCCTGACCCACAAAATTGTGAGCAGAAGAAAATGGTTGTTTTAAGCTGCTGGGTTTTGGGGTAACATGTTATGTAACAATAATAACTGAAACAGGACCTTAAGCTTCCTGGGAACTTTCTGGAAGGTTTTAAATGAGTGCAGTTGAGGGGAAAGGGCTCCACGAATGGGAGAGAATCCATGTCCAGGTATAAAGCCTCTCTAGATTTATACTCAGAGGGGAAGGACTGGCTAGCCTCCACCCAAGCTTCATGAAGGGGAACTTTCTTGGTGAGGCCGTGTCGAGCTGTGGTTACCTGACTGACTTTGGCCTCAGCCAGACCAAGTTCATATTCCAGCTCTGCCACACATACCCATGAGCCCTTCATTGAGTAATTTTCTCTCTTGGTGCTTTACTTTCCTCATCGATAAAATGGGACTCACAGATATATCTAGCAAGTATATGGCTGGTCAGAGGATTAAATTAGATTATGAACAGAGAGAGCTTGGAACAGATAGTAAGTGCTGGGCACTATTTGTTATTATTTGACTTCCTGTGTTAATTTAGAGATCTGCTTCTCAGCCTTTTAGTTTTATGGACATGGTGAGGCTGAAATAGACTCACATTAACCAGCATGGAGTCCGATGTATAAACCTGCATGTCAAGGACAATCAGAAATAAAGCCATCTGAGGGTATGGTGTGGTCACATGGGCAAAGCAATGCACCCCTCCCTAGATAAGGACCCGTGAATATCATCTTCAAATAGGAAGGTTGCTTTGGAAAGTATACGGTGCGAAGAAAAGGTTTAGAATCATGTCTCAGCTCACCTGAGGTCTCTCAGTGGTCCAATCTGCCAGGCCATGCTGTTCCTTCTTCTGGACCCCCCAGCTTGTGACTACCCAGGTTTTCTTTTTCAGTCACCTAAGCCAGTCCTTCTACTGGGAGATCATTGTCTGGTGTCTCCTGCATTTCTCCGCATCCTGAGAGGGCAGCGCTAACTGGCCTTAGTTCTCTTCGCCAGGGTGTTTGTACAGCAAACAGCTTTGGAAGATGGAGACAGTGTCTGGCCCCAGAGCAAAGGGCAGGCCTGCTTGCTGTTCATGATAAAAGATTCCAGTTCCCAAAGCTTGGGGTTTCTCTCCTGCATGGGCAGGTAATGGTCTAGCTCACCTGCATTGCCCCTGGGTGATTGGGAACGAAGGGAACTGTTGTAAATATGTTACTGGCTGTGCCACGAGCAGTAGGTTTCTTTTGCTCTGATCCAGGTCTTGTGTCTTTGCTCAGAGTCCCGGAAACTGGCAACCTAATTTAACTTGCAAGGATAACATCTCAAGACCTTTCCCGTCCAGTCTTCCTGATTGTTGCCTTATCTGCCCAACCCCTGCGTCGTTACTTACTTAATATTTGTCTGTAAACCAAATCTCTTTTTTAAAAAGTTGATTTGGGGGCGCCTGGGTGGCTCAGTTGGTTAAGCATCTGCCTTCGGCTCAGGTCACGATCCCGGGGTCCTGGGATAGAGCCCCGCATCATGCTTCCTGCTCAACGGGGAGCCTGTTTCTCCCTCTCCCTCTGCCTCTCTTCCTGCTCATGCTCGATCTCTCTCTCTCTCTTTCAAACGAATAAATAAAATCTTTTTTTTAAGTTGATTTGTTTAAAAAGAACACTTTACAGAACTACCTTAAATGGAAAGCCAGTATGATACTTCATAAATCTATGTTAAAGATAAATACAACCAAAGCAAACCCCCAAAGGCCACGTACTGTATAATTCCATTTCTATGACGTTCCAGAAAAGCCAAAACTATAGGGACAGAAACCAGATCATTGGTTTCAGATCAGGGGCTAGGAATGGAGTTGGGTGGCTGATCTCCAGGGGCACGGGTAGCTTTTGAGGTGATGGAACCGTCCTATCTCTTGATTGTGCTGGTGGGTATACGACTGTATGTGTTCGTCAAAACTCACAGAACTGTCCATCAAGAAAGGTGAATTTCACTGCAGGTAAATTTTGCCTTGATCAACTTGACTTTGTAAGGGAAAATAAAAGCCAACATCATTAAATTCTGGCCAGATATCCTTGCTTGCCCAAGGCTTGAGCCCAAGGTCTGTTCTTTCTTTACCAAAAAGAGAGAGAGTTAGGGGTGCCTGGGTGGCTCAGTTGGTTAAGCATCTGCCTTCAGGTTAGGTCAAGATCCTGGGGTCTGGAATCGAGCCCGGTGTCAGGCTCTGTGCTCAGCGGGGAGGCTGCTGCTCCCTCTCCTCCTGGCTCATGCTCTCTTGCTATCTCTGTCTCTCTCTCAAATAAATAAATAAGTAAATAAATAAATAAATAAATAAAATCTTTAAAAAAAATAAAAATAAAACCTTCCTCATTTAAAAAAAAGAGAGAGAGAGAGAGATGACCTCAGGTTGAAGCCTTCTTAAAGATCGCTGAGCACCGGGGCGCCGGGGTGGCTCAGTCATTAAGCATCTGCCTTCAGCCCAGGGCGCGCTCCCGGGGTCCTGGGATTGAGCCCTGCATCAGGCTCCTTCTCTGGGAGCCTGCTTCTTCCTCTCCCACTCCCCCTGCTTGTGTTCCCTCTCTCGCTGGCTGTCTCTCTCTCTGCCAAATAAATAAAATCTTAAAAAAAAAAAAAAAAGATCTCTGAGCACCAAGCCAAGACCTCCCCTGTCCTTATCAGAAGGACTAAAAGACGTACAAAGGAACCCCTTTCTCCCCGTGTGATTCCATGTCAAGGGAAGCGTGTCCCCGAGCTACCTCGGACTGACTCTGTACCACCTGGGATATTCGTGCCGTGTGTCAGGAACTGTGCCTCCAACTGACCTGTCCACTCTCAGCTCTCCCCTCATGATGCTTTGGTCACTTCCTGGGCCTGCCTGCTTGAGACTATTCCCAAGCAACCTTGGTGAGCGGGTGGGGTATCCCCAAGTTTTCCTGCCCCACTGCACCCTGGCAGACCTTGATGGCTCCAGGGAGAGCCCTGCTGACCCCTGGCCTCTACGTGGTACTGTCGGCAGGACCCGGCCTTCCTCAGCGCCCAGTTCTCGGGGCCATTTTGTCATCACTTGGGTGACCCCTTCGTGCAATAAAACGACCTATGCCTAAACTTCTGTCTGCCCCTCATCTCAGCCCACCACTCCCCTTCCCCCTGTGCACAGGCATCCCCCTCCCCTCGTCCCCACCCCCAGATCTATCTGCAAGTCTCAGCACCAGGGCTCGGGGCCTACCAGTCAGTCTTAAAGACCACAGGGAGGGAAAATGGTGGCCGCCTTTCACTGGAGGGTGTGATAAATGTTACTGTGTTGTTCTTGACTGCTTCTTTATTTTTCCTGGCGTAGGCCTGGAGCAGGGAGTGCTTTGTGGCTGTATCCGTGCCAGTTATTAACGTGAATATCCTCATCGGTGGTTGGTCCGCTGGCTCGGGTTGTAAGCTCAACTCTGCCTGGCTTTGCGCTGCTCCGCAGTGATCTCTATAATTAACTTAGATGATTCACTGCTGTATACCCATTGTGCTCTTTTCAAGGCTGGCGACATCCATCTTCATGAGGAACTAAAAACAAGTATTTCTGAGGCCTTCCTTGGGAAGAGTTTCTCAAGGCCTCACCCACCCCTTCTCTTCTCATGAAACAGCCTGACCTCACCCTGCCCTCGCCTCCTGGTGGAAAACCTAGCCCTTGAAACCAGGTCACGGAGAAGGAACAGAGGGTTTGGTGCCCCCTTCTTTCGAGAGAGCCGCCTGGGGCCACGCACACCCCTTATTGTTGACCACATCCAATGCTAGCATAGCCCCTCACGGAGAACAGAGCCTCGAGAAATTTTATTTAATTTATTTTTCTGAATTGGTGATTTTCTCTTCCCAATTTCAGCTGTCCACATGGATAGAAGCTTAGAAAAGTGGTTTCCGACCTGCGGGGATTTTGTGCCCACCCCCCCACTTACCACCAGGGGACATTTGGCAATGCCTGGAGACGTTTTGGGTGTCGCCAAGAGGGAGGCGTTATTGGCGTCTAGTGGGGTAGAGAGGCCAGGGGACGGCACTAAGCACCCTAACGACATCCCCCTCCCCCACCACAAGGAATCATCTGGCCTCAAATGGCAACAGCGTCAAGGTGGGGAGCCCTCGGCTTGGAAGATGGCCCGGCAAGCTCGGCCTGCGCTGGACGTAGTCGTGCTGGTGCTCCTTGGGCTCGAGGAAGCCCGGAGACGTTCTTCTGAAGGCCGGGAGTGATTGACGTTTTGCCGCCTGGAGTTTACGGGGCCGGCTGCTGATGAACACGGGCCTGCCTTGATGACTGTGCGGAGAGAACCCTTCAAACGAACCAATTATGAAGGATTTTTTAATGTAAACTTTTAACCAGGTAGCCTGAGGGCTTGCTGAGCATAAAAGCACAATTTAGAAAACATGAGGTTTCCTGCGGTACGGGGAGGCCCCCGCAGGACCCGCACGGGCGCTCAAGCTCCGGGGCCGAGATCACCGTCTTTCTGCAAGTCAGTGGGAACCCTGGGCCCTCGTGGCACCCCAGACCCACCCCCAGCCAAGAGCAGCAGAGGGCTGCTTCTTCGGGAGCCTGGCCATCAGGCGCAAGGCGGGTCTCTGGGCGGGGGGCCCCCCAGCACCCTCCCCGAGCTGCCGCGTGCTGGAGGCTTGCTGCCCAGACCCATCCCTTACTCACTCATCGCCAGCGAGTGACTGGCTGACTCATGGCTTTGCTGCCTTGAGTCGGATCGCTGAGGGTTTACGGAACGCCCTGATTCATCACCCCTTTCCTTGGCAGTGTCGGCTCTGACACCTTGTATGGCAGCCTTAGGAAGCTGGAACTCAGTGCCATCGGGGTTGACACAGGCCCAAGGACTTGCTTTGAATTTCCTTGTTCCTTTTCTCCCTCCAGCCCCGACTCTCCCTGAAACAGGGGGTCCTCAGTAGGGTATTGGTCCTCTTGGGGTTTGCTAAAGACTCTCTTAGCGCTCTGTTCTGGAGCATTGTTTCTTCCACGGTGCCACACTTCTGGGCTTTTCCCGTGCAAGCGCCCGCTGCTGTCTCCCTAGCTTTCTCCCTGCCACTGGGTGCTATGTCGTGCTGCCCCAGGCCCTTTGCTCAGCAAACCGATGTCAGCACAAACTGGATGGGGTGCTGGGGATGCTGTAACTGGATTGTAGACCCAGCACTAAGCTCACGGCCTTAGATATCCCCCCCCCACCCCCGGATCGGTGGCCTTTAAACGTCTTTTTATTTATTTGTTTCCTCTTAGCAGTAGAACCATTCATTCAACAAATATTTATCAACATCTGTGCTGCCAAGCATTGTTCTAGCCACAAGGGATACAGCTGTGAACAAAATGGGCAGGATTCCTGCTCTTCCGGACCTGACATTCTAACGCGGGAAAGCCAATTATAAGCAAATAAAAAAGTACATGATATGCCAGGTGGTGATAATTGCATTAAAAAGAAGCAGGACAAGGATTAAGGAGTGACAGTGGCCAGGGTATTATTCAGATGGGGTGCCCGGCGAAGCCTTTCTGGTAGGGTGAACGGAGGTCTTTTTTGAATTAAATCTTCCTTGGAACCCCAGGATTTAAAGTAGCTAAAAGGTGACCTGCTCCGGTGGGGGATCGACAAAATAGGGGGGACTCCCACGGATAGGGTTGTCTGGGAAGGCCTTGCCAAACAGGGGGCATTTCAGCAGAGAACAGAAAGGACAGAAGGAATCGAGATATGAAGAGTAACTTTATTTTAAAATTGGAAATGAAATAACTGAACACGGTAAAAAAAATAATTCGAACGGTACAAAAAGTATACACAGCAAGTATCTGAATCCCTTAGATACTGGTTTCCTGGTTCCACTGCCCCAAAGGCCATCCCCGTTACCAGTGTCACGTGTCCCCTTCTGGTAAGATTTCGTGTTTATGTAAGAATGAATGTGTGATTATCTCGGTCTCTATCACCTTTTTAAAAATACCAGTGGTCGGCTCAGTCTCTGTAGGTTGGCCGTCCAACTCTTGGTTTCAGCTCAGGTCATGGTCTCAGGGTCGTGGGATCGAGCCCTCCCTTGGGCTCCCGCTTAGCAGGAAATCTGTTTCTCCCTCCCCAGACCCCTGCCCCCACTCACGTGCTCGCTCTCTCTCAAATAAAGAAATCTTTAAAAATACCAATACTAGCATATTGTACCCAACATTCAGCATCTTAATTTTTTCATTTGACATCATACCTTGCAGATTTTTCTGTATTCGCTCATACGTTCTTACAGCATTTGTGCGGAATTCTACCGTGAATTTCTTTCACTAATGCAGCCAGTCCCTTATTGCTGGTGTTAGACGGTGTCCTGAGTGCTTGCAAGACCCATCTGTGGATGTATGAATCTATCCATTGGATAAATATGAATGGAAATAAATACACGTATCGAATATATGATATAAAATGTATATATGGAATATATTATTTGGCATTTATACAATATGCCTACGATAAATTTCTCAAAGTAGGATTGCTAGGTCAAAGAGGGTGCGTATTTTTCATCTTGGTACATATTGACAATTTGCCCTAAAAGGGGTCATACTAATTTATATTCCCCTCCAATTTACAAAGGCCCCTTTGTCCTCGAATCTTTATCAACAGTGTGTTTTCAAATGTTTGATCACTCCTTGCCAAACTGGTGGAAAATACCTCAGTTTGCTTTAATTTACATTTTATTAAATCTCAATGACTTTGAACGTCTTCGACGTGTCTAAAAAGCCTGTTGAGTTTCTTGTTTTGTAAACTACTTAGTCATGAAAATGTCAAGATGAGGCGCCTATTAGATGCCCAGGTGGAGATGTCAAGAAGGCATTCAGAAATATAAGTCAGAGAGCTCAGGGAACCTTCTGGGCTGGGGCTGTAATTCTGAAAGTCCATGGTACATAGATGGTATTTAAATACCTGGAAATGAATGTGCGAACAAAAGAGAAGGCAGAGGACTGAGCCCCGGCCGGGGCGGGGGGGTCCTCTCTTACATCTAGAGGTTGGGTGCAGAAGGAGGGTCTTGAAAAGACAAGGAACAGCAGCCAGGGAGAGGGGAGCAGTGGGAAGTAGAGGCTGCCAAGAGAAGCTCCTGTCTCAGGAGAGACAGAGGGGTCGGCTGAGAAGTCAAGGAAGAGAAGAAGAAAGATACTGTTTGCATTTGACCACATGGAATCATCAGCAAGCTTGAGATCACTTTTGGTTGAATGACGGTGACGTCAAGTTGGACCTGGTTGAAGAAACAGAGACGGGGCTTGGGGGCAACACAGGCGGGATGTTTTGCCAAGATGGGAATTAGAAAACCAGGATGGAGTTGGGTCAAGGGGAAGGATCGAGGTAAGTGGTTTGGTTTGGTTTTTTGAAAGGAGAGATACGGAGTCCCTGGGATTGCAGGTGATGTAGTTGGTGTGAGTGTGTGAGTGTGTAAGGTGTGAGTGTGTAGCTGGTAGAAGTCGAAGGTGGCCCCTGGGGGGAAGAAGGGCATGTCTTCCACTGTATCCGGAAGCATGGAGGAGATTAGGGGTCAAGTTTGTGGGTCGGCTGGTGGGAAATGAGAAGGTGTGAATCTGATGGCTTCCATTTCCTCCATCAAGAAGGAGGCTGGGTCATCAGCCCAGGGTCAGGGGGAGGGCGTGATGGGAAATCGATGAGCCAGGAGAGAGCATGAAACGGGCGTCTCTCTGAGCAGGACAGGGACTTCTTCAGAAAACGGCACGCCTATAGTGCCAGGCTCATTTTAACGCCCCTTGGAGCCTTGGCTGACTTCAGGCAGCTCCGCAACTGAGAAGGAAATCCAGCCCAGCCGAAGGCTCTGTGCTGCGCAGAGTGGCTAATTTTGAGGTGTGGGATCGCCACACTGTTCACGGAGTTATTTATGTCCGAAATGATGAAACTTCCCTCCCCCCACTTTCGGGCCCATAAAATCGTGGGGAAGTGGCCAAAATCGCAGCCTGCGTTCCCGGGCGTGTGGATTACCGCTGTCATGGGCGTGTTCGGCGCCCCCATCTATCTTCAGCCCCGACTCCCCAGCTCACGCCTGTCAGGCTGGGGCACTGACCCCTGCTGAGGCCGGCTTCCCGGGCTTGGGCACCATGTGGGCTCCAACACAGCTTGTGAGCGAGTGCTTTTAATAAGCGTCAAGTTCCCTAGTCTCTTCTCTTTCCTGACCTCCTTCTTATCATCCAGAGACAGCAGAGCCTGGCTCCCACTGAGCGTGGGATACGGTTTCCTACTAAGCACACACTCGCCACGGGATGGGGTATGTCCTGGGCCCACGGGGGGCATGTGCGCGTGGTTTAGTGTTACTCTCTTCCACATCAACTAGATTCAGGATCATGTTTTCTGGAAAATCTAACTCAAGGAGGGTAAGAGGGGAGGCTTGTCTCTGATTCGCCTACGCTGGCTCTCTGTAGCTTGGCCATTTGACAAAGTCTCCTATCCTCGCCAGATCTGTGTTCCCACCTGTAAAATGGGAATGGTTCTATCTACACTTTGTGCGTGTATGTGAAATTTGAATGAATGAACAAACACATAATTGCATGTCTATCAAGGATTTTTTTTATCAGGCATCTCTCCATCCTCTGCGATCTCCCACGTCACAGAGCATCTAGCATAAAGCCTGGCACATTGCAGGTGCTCAATAAATGTTTGGGGGAATTAGTGAAAGAACAGAAGGGGTGAACGTGTCTGCAGGTAAGCCTACGTATGCAATAGACGTTATAATTAATTAGAACTTAATACATGCCAGGCACTCCACGAAGCGTTTAACAAAATGATATCCTTTTTGTCTGGTGGGTGGTCATGTTCCCATTGTACAGATGAGAACACAGCCACTCAGCAAGGCTGACTTCCTTAAGGGAAATCTCCCATCATAGAGGTGCCAAAGCAGGGATTCGAACCTAAGAATTTCTGGTTCCTGATTCCATGTTCTTGACCATTATGGTGTCATCCTGCCTATGACAACAAAGGGGCCAACTTGGAAAGTGGTGCCCTCTGCTGAACATTTGCACCCTCGTGCGGTTAAAAGAGCATTATCTCCATCAGTCGAAGGCTGGCTTGTGAGAACATTAATAAGTATGGGCACAGCGAATAAATGAACAGCTTTCTGTTCAGAGGAAGAGGAAATGGAGGTATATGTGGACACACATGGGATCACGGTGCTGGTTTGGACACAGACCAGCAGGTGGGCTCAGCCGTCACACATCCTGAGCTGTCTCAGTTCAGCTGGCTGGGCTGGAGAACGAAGCCGGCCAAGCCACCAGAATTCATTCCCTGCCACCTTCCCAGATCCGGCAGAATTTGGATTGAGTAGGGCTCGTTGACTTCCGTATTCTTATTTTCTTCCTTGTCTTGGCTGGGAGGGGGATCGGCTGCAGTAATCGTGGCCTTTGCATCTCCTGTCCTTCTGAGTCTTGGCTCACCCGGGGCCATCTGTTACCCAAGGCAGCCCATCAGACTAGGCCCTGGGAGATGACTGTCTTACTGAGACCCTTTGCCAAGCTTGAGGGCATTGGCTCCCGTTGGCTAAGTGGTCTCTCTAGAGGATTGGCCCATCTTCCGCAGCCTTCTTCTGGCCCTTAGAGAATGGCTTTACCCCATGAAGGTGGGGTGCTTGCTCTAGGGGGAGCCCAGGGCGCTGAGATCGGAACTCGGGCGTGCGGTGGTGCGGCGCGGCCGGATTGGGGAGGACATGGGCCAAGCTTTCTCCACCTGGGAATGACAGCCCCATTCAGCCGGCGGGCATGCACTCTTGTGCAGTCTGCTGGCTGGCTGCTGTCTCGTTCTAATAAATTAAATCTGTTATATCATCACTGTTATATTCCTGAGACAAGCACTTCCAAGGCAGATTAGAATGGAACTTAAGGGGATTAAAAGCTTCTCTTAGTGAAAAACAATGTTTCAGATGGGAAATCCATTTACCAATATGAATTTCAGCAGAAATGCATGTTTTCCTTAATGCATTGCTACTGCTCAAAGAAAGCGGGATATCCCCCCACGCCTCCCGTCTTCTGTTTTGCATAAGTTATAATGTGGATTCTGTTGAGCGTAGCAAGCCTCTCAGGGAGATTGATGGCTTCCATAAAGTTGCACAAAAACATTTCTCCTTTGTTCACGAGGGAAAAGAAAAGTGTCTAATGGATTTGGAATATTAAAAGAGTGTTGGTCTATACTGTAAACCGGGAGAAGTCTAGGAGTAAATGCCAGACACCAGAGGAAATGGATTAATTGGAAATGCAAACAGTCAATTCTCAGTTATCTGCGTGTGGCTTATCTGCAAGAAGTTAGCAAAAAAAAAAAGGAAAGAAAGAAAGCAAGGAAAGCGTCCCGGTGCCTGGGCTCCCCCGGCTGGCTGTCTATCACTGTGTTCTCAGGGAATTAGAAGGTATTTTAATAACCTGGGCCCAATATAATTTGGACAGTCATTCCGCTTGCAGCAGCTATAAAAAAAATCACAGAAGGCAGTCCAAAGGATATATAATTAATTTTCTTTTCTATTACTCACAGGTTGGGATTCTCTACGCCATTAGAAAGTTGACAACTTAAAAATCACGAGCTAGTGCCCCAAAGTCAAGGGGCGCTACCTCAAGGGGCCCATAAAACTTCAGAAAACTGCTCAGTCAGCCCCCAGACTCAGATGCAGGGAGTAGGGTGGAGAGATGCCCTCTCCGGGAGGCGGGTGGGACCCAGAGCATCGCTGTCTGGATCCATGAGAGGTCAGAGCCTGGGCACAGAGAAAGGCTATGGCCGACAGATGGATTTGGCCAGTTAGTGAGTATCGATCTGTTCTAGGTGATTCACGGGCATCCTGGGGGTGCCAGGTGGAAATCCTGCTCCCACTGTGCCCCTGGAGCTGGGTGTCTGTGCCCATGGCTTCTCCTTGGCCGTGCGATGGAAAACCGCTCTGTGACATTTAATGTGGCTGCTCAGAGGGGCAGAGAGAGCTCTTTTGAGGGCCGAGGAAGAGAAAGCAGAGAGAGGTTTGTTGCAGGGAGCCTAACTCTCATGGGATCCGAGGCAATGAAGCCAAGTTGGGGCCAGAGAGTGCCATGAACCAAAGCTCCCTCCCTCCTTCTCCCTCCTTCCTACCCCTCCCTTAACCCCCTCTTCCTTCCTCCCCTCCTTCCTTCTTTCCTGCTAGTCTTTCCTTTTCTCTGGCTTCTTTTTACTCTTGCCCGAAGTGAGACTGACCCAGAGTCTCTCCAAAGGTCCAGGCCTCAGGTGCACACCTACCCACTCAGGCCTCCTTAAGAGGTGAGCCCCAGCTCTCGTTCCTGGAGCTGCAGTGTTCTCTGTGCAAAGGTCCTCCACACCTCCCATCTCGCCACGCGGCTTTTCCATTTTGTCTGCACTGTCCTGGTACCACATCTGGTTGAAGGCGTTGCCTCTTCAAAGGAGAGGCTGGATTTCTGGAGCTAACTTGCCTCATTTTCAGCCCCCATCCATAACAATATTTGCTCACAGTTATTGGGTGCTAGCTAGGTACAGGGCACTGCATTAAGCGAATGTCTTGAGAAAGTCTCACAACGGCAACGAGAGCTCAGTGCTGTCAGCATCCCATTTCACAGCTGGGAAAATGAGGCTCAGAGAGGTTCACTAACTTGCCTAAGGTCACACAGCACGTACGTGGAGAAGCGAGATTCGAACCCAGGCACTCCAGCTTTAGAGCCTATGCTTTTAACTACAACATGGCACGGACCTCATGATCTACCTGGAGCCCCCATGTGCAACTTGAGTGAAGGCTGTTCGCAGGTTGAAAACACCGGTCTCCAGCCCAAGAAGCCAGTTTTCACCAGCTACACGGACAGAGGTGAAAACTGTGGGTCGAAAATCATACATTGTTAGCTGATGCCTGGGATTTGGGCATCTGTGGGATTGCTTACCCGGGATGCCTAGAACCCTCGCCCCTCCTCACGGACCCCCCTCACCCCTACTGCCCTCCTCCCCTGGGCTACACATTTTTAGGATCTGGCTTGAAAACCTGGTGCTAAAATGTTGCTCAATTTTAATTATGCTTCCAAGCGCCTTGCTGTCAGCTGCCTTTCCGAAATTGTTTTAATTGAAGTTCCACGAATCCTGGGGAGTTCAGACGGAGTTCATCTCCAAGCCCATCCTGATTTCATTAAAGATTTGATCTTTCTTTTTTTTTCACCAATAAAACATTTATTATCGTTATCTGTTTCGTAACCAATTTCTGTCTCCAA
>NW_024424341.1:12131761-12185354 GCF_017311325.1 Ursus maritimus
GGGGGGGAATCAACCTCGTCTTCATGCCAATAAAACTAAGGAATCATCTGTTGATTTTTCTGACACACAATAGCAGTGACTTTTTTTCAAATAATTAATTGACTATTTTCCTTTTAAATGAAGGCAATCCTCATTCAAAAGGATTTTTTAAGCCTACAGGTGAGAGTGTTTAGGGATTAACCGCACACGGGGCTTAGGAAAGAATCATCTTCCCTAAATATAGGTTCTGTTTCTTTTTCTTTTCTTCTTCTTTTAATTTTTTTTTCCCCTAGCTGAGGACGGGTCAGGTCTCTGTCTTAATAGCTGAGCCAGAGATGGTTTTCTTACGCCCTCCCTGCCGCCTCCCACCAACAGGAGGTAAATTATGGGAAACAAAGTTATAGATGAACCAAATAATGTAAAAGTAAAACCGGACCGCAGAGTAGCTTGTTGACCCCTGAGTGTTAATAATTAACAGTTAATTACTATTAAATCATCATTGCCCAGCCTTGGCCGGGATCACAATTTACGCCTGGGAGTCGGTTCGCAGGCTGTGTTTGCGATTGTCTGCACGACCACGTTCCTGGCAAACCCCAACCCTGCGTCCTGCCTGGTGGATCGGAGGCACGATGTTTTTGTTAAGACTTCAGCTGCGGCTCCTTCTAGACCTTTGTTTCATGGATGTAATACACTTAAAATGCACTAAATGACAGTTTATAATATTATCTACAGTTAAAGATATTATAACTTCAAAAATGAAAGGAAAGTGTAGCCATATGTGGAAATGGTCTATTTTGTGCCCTTTAGCCTCTCCCTTCTTGCTGCTGCCGGACCAGACAGGCAACGGTACAAAAATCATAGGTCTGCAAAATCATTTCGCTATTTCAGCTTGCATTTGTCATGAAAGGAAACTGGGTTATTTAGATAGTAAATAACAACTACGGACTCATTTATTTTTCTTTCCCGTTTTTTTTTCCCCCTCTTTTATTTTGGTCCCGGGTTCCAATATGTTCTTTATTACATGGTTTGATAATTCAAGGATGGCTCAGCAAACCCCTGCCCCCAATAACATGAGAGTTGATTTAAAACTTCACTCTGAACGGCCCTAGGGTTATTTAGGAACAGTGTGGACCGAGTATGGATTAGGTTTAAAAGTAATAAAAAAGTAGACCTGTTGGTTAGGTGAAAAATTCACTATCAGATTCCTGAGTGCAGCATTCCTTTTCATGTGCAAACGGTACTAAATGAGGCATTTAATTCAACAAATCCAGAGTTCTGATCCGCCAGAAATAGAGACTGGGTTAGTTCAATTTGTAACAAACGATCTCCTTATGATCAAAGTCCTGAGCGCTGATTTCAACATGCTGCTTAAATTAGTCTAACACCAAAGTCTTTGGCTCGGAGACAGTATTTGGAATGTCTTACCAGAGGAGAAATTCCTTCTCACACATGGTTCTAATATCTTGCCATGCCAGCTTTGCTTTTTAATGGGCTGACAGGAGGCGCGGTGCTAACTTTCTGACTCCAGAAAGTTCTTGTGCTGTCACCCGCAAACCAGCTAGGATAATTTTTCCTTGGCTTCCTTATTAAAGACTGAATGAAGGGATTGTGTGGCTTTCTTAATGTCACTTGGTCTGTTTGCCATAAATTCAGGCGCTCACGATGAAAGCTGCACTTATATTTCGCTGGAAAATGGAATCAAGGAGAATGCACACAGGTTCACAATAAATAACGAAGCGTGAGTTATTAAGTGAATTTCATCTACCAGGGCCTTATTACATCAGCAGTTTAGATAATGGCTCCTGAAAAAAAAAATATCTATGTATTTCGCGGCCAGAGGGTGGAGGGGCGGGGTGTCCAGAGGGCGCCGAGGTGGACAGACAGAGCCAGCTGGGGTGAGAATGGAGTAAGGGGTATTTGAAAAATAATATAATATTTACATTTTTGCATGCTGTTTGCCTTTTTAACTCAGCGGGGAGACTAGCAGGCCTGTTGGCCAACGTGACATGCATGGCTGCAGGCTTCCTGCCTGCGATTGTTTGTTTTTTTGCAGAAGGAAGACTTGGGGTTGTTTAGACTATGAGCCTAATTTTAGAGGATCATAATTATGTTGCTTCTAAACCACATATTTTCCAGAATTTGCTGCCCCATGAAAATAACTTGCATGTGTGTCCAGCCTGGCTGGCAGCCAACCTGATGCCCAGAGCCTCGGTTCTCTATGTCATCCCAGGGGACTCCCGGTGACCAGGACAGGGTGGCACGGGGGTGGCGGCAGGGGCTCAGCCTGGGGAAGCAGGGGAGCTGCATCGAGGCTCCTCTCCGGCGTCCTGTTGGGTCTTCGGTTGGTCCTGTAACTTCCTGGGCGGCATTTTGCAGGACATCCATCCCGTGAACTGCTCTGGAGGATGCCTCGATGGAAAAAGTCTGGAGGGGGGTCCTTGTCAGCTCCATTCCCTTCCTCGTGATCCGCCATGCACATGGACGTATCGCCTGTCTTGTCTTCACTTCTGATGAGCTCGGATCCTCCACTATACTCTTTCTTTATGGTGTTAAGTCACAATCGCAGCTCGTCAGCTCATTACTTGTGCAGCGATTCGATGATGTGAGTGTCCACTCCAGACGAACTCCCCGAGAGCAGGTGCTCTCCGTTTTGTGATGAATCCTCAGGCTACACACAGACCCTGCCATGTAGCAGCTGCTAGTATGATCTCAGAAATTGCAGAAGGAAGACAGGGCTCCCAAACTGCAATGAAATTTACATCAACTGGGAAGATGTTGTTAAGACGTAGGTTCTGAGCTTCCATGTTTCTAATGTGCGCCCGCCCGTGTAATGCTGACACCGTTGCATTTTGAGCAGCAAGGAATTAAGAAGTTTAACTGTGTTTAATCCTAAATACATCAAGCTCTGTTTACCCTTTCCTGGTCGAACACCTACGGACGCCTATGATCCGAATATCATTTATTCATCTATAAAATGAACAAATGCTCTTCAAGGATCCTTGCAGCTTAAAACATTAGTCTTTGGATGTGTTGCTCTGAAATCGTTGCTGAGTCTGCTCTGGAGTGGGGGAGGGGGGTTCCCCCAAACACATGATCTTATGAGGTGAATGCAGAGTTCATGGGGGGACCCAAGGACATCAAGAGTGGGGTGGGCTCAGCCTGGCTGAGCTCCTTCAGATCCAGTCATGGCTCCTGGGGAGGCAGCTAAGTATCTGCTGGGCACAGCTGGGGGGCTGCCCTTTCCTATTTCTCTGAGCCTGTGTGTGCGAGGTTGGGATGATGGAACATTCCGTGTGTTCTGAGCTCAGATGATACAGATGCAGGGAGGAAGGGGCGACATGGATAGAGCTGGCCCAGAAAGTGTGCCAAACACACGAAATATATATACATATATAAAATACATATAAAAATATATATATGAAAAATACAAAAACCCTAAAAATTCAATAATCAGAACACATAAATTGCCCTTTTTAAACATGAGGAACAGATTTGAACACATCTTCACCAAAAAGATGTACAAATGGGAAACAAGCACCCGAACAGATGCTCCCCATCATTTATTATTAAGGAATCGCAAATTACAACGAGAGACCACTCTACTTAGATGAGCTAAAATATGAAAAACTATAAAAACTATATTAAAAAAGAATACCGACAGCTGGCTGGAGGGGCAGCAACACGAGCTCTCATTCTCTGCAGCCGGGAATGCAAAATGCTACAGCCGCTTTAGAAGATGGGTCGTTTCCTACAAAACTAAACGTGCCTTCCGCATACAATGCATCCCCTGGACCCCTGGGTATTTACCCAAATGGCCTGAAAGCACATCTAAACAGAACCGGGCAGGCTTAGTTATGGCAGCTTTGTTCTCTGGAAGCAACCAAGACGTCCTTCAATAGGTGAACGGATGAGCAAACTGTGGTCCATCCAGACAAGGGAATATTACTCAGCGCTCAAAAGAAAATGGGCTCTCACGCCACGAAAAGATAAGGATGAATCTTAAATGTAAGAAGCCAATCTGAAAAAGCTACGTGCTGATTGCAATTATGTGACATTCTGGAGACTGCAAAGCCATAGAGCCGAGAGAAAGATCGGTGATTGCCAGGGGTTCGAGGCGGGGTGGGGGAGGGTTGAACAGAGGGGCACGGTCGATTTTTTAGGTCAGTGAGAGTATTTTGTTTGTACTGGGATGGTGAATACAGATATTATGCATTTGTCAAAACCCACAGAACTTTAGAAGGTTGAGGGACCCCAAGATGGATTACGTAAGAATATTACAAATGTATTTATAAAGATTACAACTATGACAAATGTATGAAACGATCTCATTGAAAGAGTTGGGGGGAGGGCGCCTGGGTGGCTCAGTCAATTAGGCGTCTGCCTTTGGCTTAAGATGATCTCAGGGTCCTGGGATCATGTCCCACATCAGGCTCCCTGCTCGGTGGGGAGTCTGCTTCTCCCTTTCCCTCTCTCTTTGTGTTCTCTCTCTCTCCCAAATAAATAAAATAAAATATTGAAAAAAAAAAAGAAAAGAAAAGGTTGGGGGAATAAGGTGCTGACCTAAGCAACTTTCGGAATGAGTAGAATTATAAGACCAATGGCCATGGAAGCATCTATAAGCATCGTACTCTAGTTGATAGCGTTGTGTCCGCAGGACCACGGGCTAGCAATTCTGAAACCACTACGCGTGTATACCGGAACTGAACGATGAACTAGATGGATGGCAGGTAGCAGGAGTCAGGTTTCCCACAGTTGGAATGCATTATGGATAAGCAAGGGAAAGGGGCTAGAATAAGTCAGAGGATAACGGGTTAGGGTTGGAGACATTGGAATGAACTCACTTGTGGGTTAATATAGATACATAGAGTTACATGTAGACGTCTTGATGCATATATGTATATGCATGGGTTCGTATCCACGGATGTGTCTCCTGGCTATGCCGGCTGAGAGGGCAGAAGCATGCCCAGTTGCAATTTGTCCATAGCTAGTGTCCAGATCTTGGTTTCTACTATCATTCTCCAATCAAAGGGAACCAGGGCTTGGAGAAATGGCTGGTTCTGGGACTCTAGGACCGGTGCATGGAATATACACGATGAGCCTGGAGCCGTGGTAAAGCCAGAAAGCAAGAAAGTGCTGAAAACAAAAACAAAAGCCCAACCAGAAAAACCAAACCCATAATGATAGGACTGTGCCAGAGGGATACGGGATGCAACTGAGAGAATTTCCAATGGCCAGGGCAGAATTCAAAATAATTTATGCAGCTGCTCAGGCCTCAAGGAGGGGGAGCGTAACCCCCATTCCTTAAGTACCGCTGCACATGGTAACTCTCTTCCAAAGAGAACCGTAAGGAAAAGGAAACAAGAAAGAACAGCTTGACAGGGGAGACCCCTGGCAAACACTACCTCAGGCCAGGGGTCAAGGTCAACCTCAACAAACACCCGATCAGTATTGCACAACACTATCAATGTCTTCAAAGCTAAAGAAATTCTGACAATCTGTCACAGCCCAGAAGAGCCTAAGGAGACATCACTGTTAAATGGAATGTGGTAGCGGATGGGATCCTGGAAGAGAGACAGGGCATTAGTGGAAAAGTGAGAACATCCGAATCAAGTATGGACTCGAGCTAATAATAATGCATCAATATCGGTTCATCATGACAGATGAACCGTGATGATGGTAAGCTGCTAGCAAAGGGGGAAGTGGGTGTAGAATATACAGGAACTCAGTATTATCTTCAGAATAACTCTAAATAAATCTAAATTTAAACATCTAAAATTAGAATTTATTTAAAAATTCATCATCATTAAAAACAAACCAACCAACCCATACTCACTGGTTGGAATAGTTTGGAAGAATTTGAGTTAGCTTCCCTCGAGCACCCAGTGAGTGTCAGGCACTGTGCTAGATTCCCTTTGTTCCATGAGCTCTTTTAATCTTTACAAGAGCCCTATAAAAGTGTGATATAGCCCAAAATCTCTAGATGTGGAAAGGAGGGTGCGGGGAAGGAGGGTAAATGGCCCAAAGTCAGATAGTTACTGTAGGGAAGGGTAGAATTCTATTTTTTAAAAATATTTTATTTATTTATTTATTTGACAGAGAGAGAGCAGAAGCAGGGGGAACAGGAGAGGGAGAAGCAGGCTCCCTACTGAATAAGGAGCCCAATGTGGGGCTCGATCCCAGGACCCTGGGATCATGACCTGAGCCGAAGGCAGATGCCTAACTGACTGAGCCACCCAGGCGCTCCTAGAAGGGTAGAATTCTAAAGAGCCTAGGGTTTTCCTTCCTTGTCCCTCAGAATGCACAAGAAGTTGTCATGGAGCCTCTGGCCTCCACCTCCTTCGCCAATCACATTGTGTACTGGGATTGGGGGTTATTTCTGCCCAGTGTCTGGAAGTTTTAGCCGTGACCTTGAGCTGAACGCCCTCCACGTGGAGGGCTTGTGCTTGGCCAGTGTGGTATGGAGCCACTGGCTTGATGGGAATAGCCAAGGTTGGGGAGATTCCTGGCCACATGCGAAGGGCCTTGCTGGGTCTCTGCCCCTGTCTGGTCAGCACGTGGTCCCCGCATTGGCAGAGATCTTTGCAGGGAGGCCATTTGCGTGCTGCGTGCAGATTGGGAGGGAGGAAAGGCCCTGGACGCCTCTTGCTCTGTCAATCTGGCACTCATAAACTTTCACAGACTCTTTAACGTGGTTGGTCTTCAAGACCTTCCTGAATGCAAACCCTACCTCTCCCCTTGGCTGCCATCTCTCTTCCTAAGGGCTGTGACACTGCAGAGATCTGCAGAGATCTCCTATGCTCAGCGGACAGCAGGTGCCTAGTAAGGGACATTTGCTGGCAGTCATGCAGGGCTCACACTCTTTTTCCAGCCCGGCTGGCTCTCAGGCAGTGAACAGTCCTCTGCGAGCCAGACCGGGGTCATGGTCTGGCTCCGTAGCTTATGAGCTGGGTGACTGAGGAAAAGCTCTGTGGTCACTGGGAGTTTAGTTTTGCTCATCAACAACATAGGGCTCAGGTCGTGGGAAGGGTTAGATGACACAGGACGTGAGTGCTTGGCCGGGACCGGTGTTCGGCAAATGCAAATATTACTATATTATCATTATTATACCTAAATATTCCGGTCTCCTGTGTTCCACTGACTTCTCAATGGAGGGGGCATTTTCCCTCGTCTTCCTCGGCCAAATTCTTTCCCTAAATTGTGCCTTTTTTTCTTACTATGTTTGCACTTAGCAGAGTTTTGGGGACCCTGAGAGGCCACAAATGGCCCTGAGAAAGAAGGTCATGTTGTGAGGTGTGAACAGGGAGGTGGGGGATATGTTCCCTGGGGGATGAAGGGAAGGGTGGAGGTGTACCTCCCACTGCTGTGTGGGAGAGCTGCCTCCCCCCTGATTTCCAGGTTGCCTCTCACTCAGGTCCATCTCTGCTGGTAGCTGGTGCAACCCCCTGCCCCCCACTGGCTGGCCATGCCTCCTCCCCGCGCTGTGGCCAAGACCCTGGGAGCCTTCCTGCTGCCCGGATGGGGCCACATGCATGGCTTTCCTGCCCCAGCTCTCTCTCCCGTCTTCCCAGCCCTCAGAGTGGGGCAGAGGGTCCCCTGTACAAGATTCTAGAACTGGACTAGGAACAGCCCTTGAGCTCCCCTCCCCCGTCTGGAAAGGGGCTGTCCGGCTCCCTCCAGCCTCCTCCTCCTCTGAGCCAGGACTCGAGCCTCATCTCTGTGTCTCTGTACCGTGATCCTGTGCCCTGACAACGGCATCATCTTTCAGGAAACAATGGGGACCCTTTACTTTCAAAAACGTTCTTCCTTCAACAAGGAGAACGTGGCAATGCAGGGTAGTCCCCTAGGTGAATGTGGGAAGGTTTTTAATGGCCAGTGAAATTTAAAATTCTTGGCCCCATCCCACCAGGTCACGCAGATCTTCACTCCTGTGGAATGCGCTCGGTTGAACTAAATTCACTCTGGATCTGATAAGGCTTCTGCGCTCCTTAAAAAGGCCACTGGGAGGGGGCTGCAGTGTCTTTGTTCCCTCCACGCACGTTGCGAGAGATACATGTCATTTCGAGAAGTATGGAACTAATTGAGGACTACATCCCGCTCTTGTCGAGGTGAACAGGGCAGATAAATAAAAACTCCATCGCACATCAATCTTTGCTCCCAACATCAAAGAAGCAGGATCCTGCTAAGTGTATTTGTATAATGCAGTAATTTATGCAAAAAGCAGCTTTGATAAATGTCCCCTAATTTATTGTCATGTATCTCAAATCAAAGTCAAACATTTACAGCCTGAGCCTGAAGGAAGCCAGGCCTCCGAGAGCCAAAGGGTTTGAAGTAGGTAAAGCTGGGTTGGACAAAAGGTTAAATGGGATCTGGTTTGAATGTTAAGAACTTTCTACAAATGATGGCAAAAGAAAGAGGGGACTAGCTGGGCTTCTCAAAACAAAGCCAGGCAGCATTTTCCCAGGGATTTCTCTTCCAAGGACAGGCACGATGCATGCGCGGAGATGGTCTTAAGGGAACAGGACCGGGGGGCTACGATTTACCCTCTACATTATAATCATAATAAGACAAAGACAAAGCCTAGTCACCAATTTATTGGATCCTTCCTATCTTCCGCGCGCTGTGCTGAGCCTTCTGTATTCATTACCTTGTCACGCCTCAACACAACGCTATCAAGGGATACCTCTCACCATTCTTGTTTTACAGCTGGGGAAACTGAGGCAGCATATGGCATGTGGAGGTAGAAGGCCCTGGAGGCGCGGGCCCTTTCTTCTCCTGACGTTGCACGTTTGCACATACTCATTCGTTCCAGAGCCGGATGGGGGGTCCGTCCGTGGGAAGAATATCCCCACAAGGGAGGGCCTAGGCTTTCCCGTTAGGGGGACTTGGGTTTGAATCCCATCTCTACCCCTCTCCAGATGCGTAATTCTCGGCAAACCCTCAACCTCTCTGCCTCAAAGTCCCCATCTATTGACGGGCCCAAATAGCAGTCCCTACTGAATGGGGTCGCCATGAGGATTAAAAGAGATAATGCCCACAAAATACATGGCAGGCGTCCCATCAATGGGTGTGACTGTTGCTGTGTTATTGTCTCTTGTTGGTAAGAGTTCTTTCCTGCTCTGGACCCAGAATATGGAGTTCCCCAAACTAAACTCCAGGAAACAGTCCCAGCCCCGAGATGCTGGAGAGATGAACCAGCCTCTATAACACGGTATTTTTAATGTTCAGTCTGAAGGGCTCTGTGTGCCCACCATCCCCATAAAATAAACGTACAATTCCAGTAGTAGCATAGCGGGAGACAGCAGCTGTTTAAAAGATTTTACTGCCCATCTGGTGGCTTGGTGTGGTCTTCAGGCCGGTTCCAGGGGAGAGGGCTTTGCTCTGTGATTCCACCAGCTGGTAACTGGTATTGCAAACCCGTATTCCGATCTCAGCCTTCTGGTTAATAAAACCGAGAGAAGGAACGGACTTGTAAAGGGCAGGATGTTTTCCCCATCTGAGGGTTTAGCTTTGGAGGCCTGGATCATGATGCTGGGCTGGTTCCTGTCCAAGGCGAGGCCCCCGGCAGCTGTAAATCTCATGGCTCGGGGCGTGTGCGGGTTCAGAGGGAGTGGGGAGGATGTCTGCCATCGACTCGTTGGCTCCGTTCGGTTCCCATTGGCGTGGATGGCGCGGGAGGGCAAAGCTCTACCCACCCAGATGGTGGCTGTGACATTCCTTCCGCCACTTGACTTTTGAAACATGCAAACGAAGAACTTCCCTGCAGCTACCGCTCCCATCCAGAGCGGGGGGGAAAGGACCCCTGTGCTTCAGCAGGGACTCTGGGCCACAGGGGGTTAGCCCAGCACATCCACTTGATGATACCCTCCCTTTAAGAGGGAGGCACACACAACGGAATCTGGTCCTTGGATTTGAATCTTCAGAATACCGCCTCTTGGTTATACGTACCTTGCGTCTATTTCCAACTGCTCAGAAGTCTAGCTTCGTCCTCTGTAAAATGGGAATTTCGCAAGGTCGTTTTAATACACGAGATGAGCAACCTGTTATATGGTCTCCAAGGTAGAGTTGGCACTTGGAATGTGCTCTCTTTCTTGGCCTCTGCTTCCGTATCAGTAAGAACACATTGACATCATGCATGCAAAGCACGTCATCAAGCACCAGCGCCCACCCCGTCCCCTCGTCACCTCTGTGCTCCACCGGAAACCGGTGGAATGGGACACTTAAAAATCAAATCAAATACAAAAGCCCACATTGCTTCTTCTCCAATTCTGGCTCTCCGAGTAGTCACATTTAAGAACCAGGGACTTTTTTTTCTTTATTTTATTTTATTTTTGAAAGATTTTTATTTATTATGTATTTGGAGAAAGAGAATGAGCACAAGCAGGGGGTGCAGCAGGCAGGGGGAGAGGGCGAAGCAGACTGCCTGCTGAGCAGGGAGCCCGACGTGGGGCTCGAGGACCCTGAGATCATGACCTGAGCTGAAGGCAGGTGCTTAACTGACTGAGCCACCCAGGCGCCCCAAGAACCGGGGATGTTTTTATTTTTTTATTTTTATTTTTTAAAGTTTTATTTATTTATTCGACAGAGATAGAGACAGCCAGAGAGAGAGGGAACACAAGCAGGGGGAGTGGGAGTGGAAGAAGCAGGCTCATAGCAGAGGAGCCTGATGTGGGGCTCGATCCCATAACGCGGGGATCACGCCCTGAGCCGAAGGCAGACGCTTAACTGCTGTGCCACCCAGGCGCCCCCCGGAGATGTTTTTAAAGGCAATTAAAGTTAAGGGCAGTTGGAGTGATTCCTCCAGAGCATTGGATGGGAGTCACCGAGGCCTCCGTTGGAGTCAGATGTGCCCTTTCAGTGCCCAGAATATTACAAGTCCCTGAGAAATCCCCACTGGGCACCAGCAGCCACACTGACTGCAGGGTTCCCGAGCCAGGCTTCCGAAGGGGACAGAGTGAGGGCTTATTTCTCTTTGTTCCTACCTGGGAGGGTCCCAGCCAAGAAGAGAGCACAGATTTCTTCTAGCAAGGGTTCTGGGGCTCAAAGAATCCTTCGAAGCCACACGGAGGCACGTGCCAGTGAAAACGGAGTCCTGACTCCCCACCTGCCAACGGCCCAGAAAGTCAGCGTTCCGTCTCCGTCTGCACCAAGGCTCTCTCCTTCGTCCTCCTAACCCCCACTCCAAACACATCCCAGCCAATCGCCATCCGCGGGGCCCCTACCCAGTCCCAAGGAACATGTGCCGTGTCTTGTGGGCAGGCAGGGGGAAGGTCTCTCGTCCACTCCTTTTCCAGCTTCACGGCTATCCCGCTGGTCAGGGGACACGCACTTGGCATTTTGCTGCCCACCTCCATGTTCGTGCCTTCTCCTGCCTCTGGGCACCGTGCAGGGCACTCTAATTAGGAGTAGAAGCCGATCTAGCGGATGGGGGGGTTGTTTTGTTTTTGGTTACACTCTCAAGTTCCTTCAGCTGCTCCGAAAGCTTCCTTTGTCTAGTCTCAGGCAGGGACGTTGCGCAACTTTATGGTTTTGAGCAAATTAGAAAATGACACCCCCCTCCCCCGAGGCAGGCATGTGGCTCACCGAGTGGACAGGGTC
Organism: Ursus maritimus; assembly: GCF_017311325.1. Classification (NCBI taxonomy): domain Eukaryota; kingdom Metazoa; phylum Chordata; class Mammalia; order Carnivora; family Ursidae; genus Ursus; species Ursus maritimus. The sequence goes on from NW_024424341.1 coordinate 12,143,336, forward strand.
TTTACGCAGAGAATGGTGCCTCTCCCTTGGGGAGAGCACAGCCCCTGCATCAGGTACCTTGCCGGGCCACGGGCTGGGTTTTAGTTTTCCCTGTCCCCTCCGAAGGGCCTTGTGCAGTGAGCAACCTGCACAGCTGTCTGTAGCAGCCCTGCTCCTGGGGTTCTTCCTCATTCTCTGCCATCCCAATGATTTCAGAGCCATTGTTCTCTTGGTGTGCTGATTCCCTCAACTTGTTGCCCTTCACACTTCACAGGTTCCTCATTATATGACTCTACTCTGAAGTAAACCCCCTAAGGAGGGGCCTGGGAGGAGGAAGGGGACCCACTGAGAACTGGCCTTCTAGAGCAAGGAGAAAGAGCTGGTGAGAAAGGCCAGGCCTGAACTCTGTCTGCAGGGCCGGCTGCGCGCTGTGATCTGAGAACCCTCCAGAGGCTTTGCCCATCAGAAAAGAACTCTCCCAGCTGTTTACCATGGCCTTCCGGACAGGGCCAGCTTCACGGGTGTGCGACCCTGTGCAGTTGCTCAGAAGGGTTCCAGGCTTGGCTGAATGCTCTGCTGTCGCTGTTTGAAATTCTTAATACTTTAAAACAAGAGGTCCTGCATTTCATTTTGCGCTGGACTCGGCAAACTACACAGGTGGTCCTGCTCTCAGATCTTACTGGCCTTTCTGGGGGGCTGTTTCCGTGTGTTTTTTTCACATAGGTTGTCATTTGACAAGCATTAATTGTGCACCTACTATGTGTCGGGTGCTCGAGAAAGCAGCAGTGAGAAAAGAAGGCGGCGACCCGACTCTCAGGGCATTCACAGACAGCAGGTGCTGGCAGGGAGTGAGTAACAGGGACAGTTTCAGAGGATGAGGAGTGCGTGAAGAATGTGAAGTGGGTGATGAATGGAAAGGACTCGGTGGGAGGCTCCTTCCGATGAAGCCATCGGAGAGACCTCTCGAGAAGTGACACTTGAGCTGAGATGATTGAGATGGGGAACTAAGAACCGGTCAGGCTGCAGGCATTGGGGGTGGGACTAGGGTTCAAAGAACAGTGAGTGCAAAAGCCCTGAGGTGGGACAGACCTCAGGCTATACGGGGACTGTAGGCAGAGCAGTAGGTTTGGATTTTAAATACAAGGAATAGGGGCGCCTGGGTGGCTCAGTGGGATGAGCATCTGACTCTTGATTTCGGCTCAGGTCATGATCTCAGCATCACGAGATCGAGCCCCGCCACATCGGGTTGCGCGCTCAGTGCAGAGTCTGCTTGGGAATCTCTCTCTCCCTCTCCCTCTGCTCCTCCCCCCAACTCATGCTCTCTCTCTCTATTGAAAACAAATAAATAAATCTTAAACAAAATAAATAAATACAAGGGACAGTGTGGAGAAGTAACAGCAGTAAGAAGAGTAGTGACAACTATTCTTTGTTAGTGGCGACTCTGTTCCAGGCACTTCTAGACACTCACCCCTTGGATCAACCACGCAAGGGAGGTATCATTCCCATTTAACAGATGTGGAAATTGAGGTCCAGTGGCCTGTGGTCATCCGGCCTATAAGTAAGAGGGCTGGGACTGGTACCCAGGTCGGCGTGATGACAAAGATGGTGTTCACTGCTCTTTGCTGGCCGTCATGGTCAGCACTGTGGTCTGGCTGCCTCAGGGTGGGGCTCTCGGCTGCGATGAGGTCTCTCTCAATGTCTATGGCCCTCCTTGGACTGAGGGACCTCTGAGCACCAGCCCTGGGGACAATAGATGAAGCAATCTTTCGTCACGTTCACTGAAGATTGTGATGAAATTGTATCCTATGATCACTTAAATAAAGCCAGCTGGGAGTAGCTGTTCAGGAGACACAAACAAGAACTCGGTCCAAGATATCTTTGTTCCACACAGTGTTCTGGCCGTGCCCAAGTTCAAGTCCAGAGAAAAAGGAGAGACCGAAACATATTAACTAGTTGCAGCGGAAACTCTCTCTTTAAATGCATGCCTTCCTTTAGTTTCCTGGGTTGACTTTTATATTTGGATGGGCTCCAAAGACTCTTGATCTTTGTGCCTGTCTCGATTAAATTTTAGAACCAACATGGGTGAGATACACTCCTAAGCACTGTAGCAGATATAAATATATCTGCCTTCAAAGGCTTTCCAACCTGGCAGAGGGGGCTAGCTGGGCTGGGGGGTTTCTTTCAAGCCAGCATACAAGTGCCATAAACCATATAAAAGGGGACATATGGAGGTTTTAAGGAAGAGAAAGTTGTATCCACTTAGTGAAATTGATTATATATATATGGGGGGGGCACCTACTATGTACTAGGAACTGGGACTATAGCATTGAACAGAATGGTTAAGGATCCCTGCCCTTAATACATCTCACATTCTAGAAGAGGAGAAAGACAAAAAGGAAACAGATGAACATACAGGATAATTTTCGTGAAGGAAACAAACAAGGAAGCTAATAGGAAGGGACTGGGAAGTGCAGAGGGTAGGCGAGCTGGGATTGGGTAGGGAGAGTCTCTCCGATTGGCCGCCTTCAAACCGAGACCCCAAAAATGAGCAAAATAAAGAGAAAGAGACCTCAAAAAGGAAGCTGCAAATTACAGGCTGAGGAATGCCATATAATATTTTTACGGTTTTTATATGTGTTCTCGGCTTATTGTGCGGTGCTATGACCTAGCAGAATGTATTATCGTAACAATCTGGCAGAGTTAGAATGGTACCCAGACCAAGTACGGCATCTCAGTAGAGGTGACGTGTGATGCATCTTCCTTCTTTGGCAACACTCACTGCAAAACAGCTATTAATATCTCGGTGCTGATCTCGGTTCTGCTATGGATTCACTGTGTGACCTTGGGTAGGTCGCTTACCCTCTCTGGGCTACTCCTCTAAAAAAAAAAGGGCCAGGCAAAACTTGAAGATCTCAGAACTTCAAAGGCCAAGGATTCCGTGATGGAATAGATCAGCACAAAGCCTCCTGATGCGTCCTTGGTGACACGAGGGTTCCCCGACCTGGCCGAAGATTACATTACCAGATTCCGACCTGGGATCACAGCAAAGGTTGTGCTGCTGGGGTTGAGTTCTCTGTTTTGATCCCCGGTTTGGGCTGCCCAGGAGCTCTGGGGATGCATCCTGGCCAGCACCCACATGTGTCTCGTATTAGTGGTATTTTCGTAATGGCAGCAGCCCTAAAACCTGCCCATTTTACTATTGAGTTACCCAGCTTCGTCTTGGAAGTATCACTTACACATAAATACCATCTCCAGCCGATGAATCCACTGTTTTGTTTTTACTTTCTCCACCTCCCCCTCCTTGGGAAGGTGTTTATTGCAGCCATCAAAAATAAAGTGGATCAATCATAGCTCTGTCTTTGGACCAACTGAGACACGTTCTTGAACCTTCGCTTCAAGAGGGAAGAGAGGGAGGAAAACACAGGTTGTTGTAAAGCTTCCGTCATCTGGTGTCTTGTCCACGTGGGATTCGGGAAGAAACACGGGAGACTAGAGGACAGTGTTTTGGACTAGTGTGGAGAAACGGAAAACGAGCAGGCAGAGGGAATGGCTGTCTTTGCTCAGGAGCTGCTTGGTCCGCAGCTGGAGTGCAGAAAGATACTTAATTTCAAGTATCGTGAGCTTGGCAAGCACCCCGCCCCCCTCCGAGACCTGCGCCGGTGGCCCACACGCTGCCCGTGGAGGGGAAGCGACAATTTGACTTGTGGTTAAGAGAGAGTCTTTGTGATCAAAATATTTGGTTGAAATTGAGGGTAACTGAAAAACCTGTCCTCTTAGTGCCTTGCTTCGGTTTCTCGAATTTTCAGTCCTAAGTGCTATTTTTATTTTATTTATTTATTTGCTTATTTATTTATTTTAAAGATTTACTTATTTATTTGAGAGAGAGTGAGAATGTGGGGAGGGGCAGAGAAGAAGACCCTGCTAAGTGCGGAGCCCTGCGTGGGGCTCGATCCCACGACCCCGAGATTGTGACCTGACCCGACGTGAAGAGTTTGATGCTTAACCAACTGAGCCACCCAAGCACCCTCTAAGAGCTGATTTTAGAATCAGGCATCCTGTAGGTTCCTTAACACACACACCCCCTTCCCCCACCCCTGCACGCTTACACACTCTTTGTCCCAGGCCATCTCTTGTGGGTCTCTTTTGGGCTGTGTCTACCCAACTGTAAGCCAACCAGTCACGGGAAGCTTCTCCAGCTAATTTGTGAATTGAGCAGATAACCCCAAACACATTGACCCGTTTTTTTAAAAAATTTGCCCATTTTGACAGAAAATATTCTATATGGTCGTAACGACCCCCAAAGGCCAATTGAACAATCGAAGCCAATGAGATTCTTTGTTAATTTAAAAAAATTTTCCAAGATTCGTTTTTTTCACATAGCTCAAAAATCCAGCAATATTAAGTATTCAGTGAAAAGTCTTGCTCCAAACCCCTGCTCAATTATCATACCATCCCAAAACGTTTCCTTCGCGCACATATAAACACGTGGTTTTGCGTCTTCCCGCCATTGACCTTCATGCCACACCTTTGGGAAGAATGGCTTCTGTTTGAAATTATATCTGCCAGTCTGCCATAGTTGTTTCTAGGGTCAAATGATATAGTCAGTAGGAAAAGACTCTGAAAAAGGATAAAGGAAGCCACGTACATTTAGGAGAAGGAGGTGGGGGATGGCCCTACCCTTTGGGAATTATCAAAGTGGAATATTTCTTAAAAATTTCTAAAAATAGAACATTCTCGAATCATAGCCATTATCAATATAACATAGACCACAGTCAACGTTATATTAAGCCATCTCCAAAGATGATTATGAAATTCAAGGAGGAAACCAAAGGGTCGGTAAGGGTAAAATATTTTTCCTTTTTTATTTTTTAAAGAGAGAGAGGGGGTCAGGGGGCCCTGGGGAAGAGAGAAAGAGACAGAACGAGATCCCGGCATTGCTTGCACATAGAGAGATGTTTAGTGAAGTTGAACAGCTGTTTGGTCCCTGAGGTCTGTATAGAAATAACCATGGTCGCTATCAGAGGCTGAATAGAGAATCCATGAAGTAGACAGTCCTGTGTCACACACGTCAAGTCCTTGAGATGAGACCCACCCATGTATCCGCAGCTGGGTATAAAGTGGTGTGGACAGAGCTCATGTAGCTAAGATGCTTGTAGACCCCGTGGGTATCAGCGCATGGATATACTCACTCAGCTAAAGCTCGGACTAGACATCAGAACATAGGCATGCCCAGCAGGGGAGGGGCGGGGGAGGGGACACAGGCATCCTGTAAGTGAGAACCCCAAAAACATCCGTGCTAGCCTGCAAAGGACGTTCCTTCTCTCTTAGCCTGCGTGGCATTCCAACGTACAGATCCCCTCTGCCTAAGAAACATGCCATTTATGACGTCGCTCGCTCAATAACGAGGCAGCCACATACAAGAATATCAGGGTGAATTACGACCCAAATCTTCACCAACGTCCTTGTCACGCAGACTCTGCCTGTCCTTCATTCTGCGAGGATGGAACTCAGGATCACCTGGTTCCAAAACGCAAGAGTATTTCTAATAAGGAAATAAAGGAGAGCGGGCCAGATTCTTCATAGGAGGAGCTCACCAGTGAGGTCATGAAAATAGATGCAATTTTCCAGCTCAAGAAAACTTGGGCCTCTTAATTGCTCCATGGCATCTCTCCTCATCCCTGGCATTTGCTTGTGGCTGGTTTTGTTTTGCGGTGCTGCTTGACCTCTCTGGGGCTCTCTGTCCTGGGATTTTGCATGGAGACAGCGTCTCTCAGAATTGGGCTGTTTTACCCAGGGCTGCTTCTGTGTGCAAAGGAACCTTGAAGGCAGGCATCAGGCCACATGCTACCGGCGATGTGTTTCTAACAACGTGGGTGTAGCTTGCCTCCTCTTTGTGGCGAAGCCTGAGCTCTGGTTTTCATATGTTAAGAGAGTCCAGAAGCCGGGGCTTTTTTGGAACTGACCCAAACTCGGGGCAAAGAGCTGATCTCCTTTGGGGGTAACAAAGTTCCCCAACAGGCCTCTTCCTATGAATGGAGACTGTTTTTTAATTCTTTCTCTCTTTCTCAGAAAAATCAATGGAAAAATAGTTTCTCTTCGCCTACCCGTTGGTTGTCTCTCAAATTCCATAATCACTTTCTTTTTTTTTTTTAAAGGATTTTATTTATTTATTCGACAGAGATAGAGACAGCCAGCGAGAGAGGGAACACAAGCAGGGGGAGTGGGAGAGGAAGAAGCAGGCTCATAGAGGAAGAGCCCGATGTGGGGCTCGATCCCATAACGCCGGGATCACACCCTGAGCCAAAGGCAGACACTTAACCACTGTGCCACCCAGGCGCCCCCGGAATCTCTTTTTGAGATTGCTTAATACAACATTGATTTGGGTTGTTCAATTGGCCATCGGGAGTTCTATGACTGGGAAGTGTAGAATATTTGCAACCTCATATTTCATGTTATATTAGTCGAAAACATATTTTTAAGATGTAGATTATTAATGACGCAATAAAATCTCATTAGTGGATGGGGTTGAGAGATGTGGTTTATCTAACATTAAGCAGAAATTGGCATCTGGAGGGAAGTATCAAGATTCTGTGATCCCAGACACTGATATTGAACAAGCCGGGGCCAGGAGCAATCCGCTATTGATTAGATGGTGCAAGTAATTATATTTACCGAGCCGTTTTATTGGGTGGGGCAGAAGGTGAGGTAGTTCTTTAACGTAGAGAGAGAGCAATCAACAAAGACGTTGTTGGTGAAAGCCCCAGAGCCAGTGTGATTTTCTTGGGCTTTACTCACGGTCTTGCCCTGGTCCGAATCATTATTTAGAAATGCCGCATATGCTGGAGGGTTCCTGGTGGTTTCCCTTGTCCAAACGCTTGTGTTTCCTGGCAGTTTCCCGGTGTGTCTAGTAGGAGGGCTAAGCCTTTGCATTTTATTCCTAACCTCTACCCTTGTCCATCACTGATATTACCAGCACCACCACAAACCACGAGTGCCACCACCATGACCAATGCCAATGATTCCGGCAGCATTCATATGACTATTGTCACCATCACAAATAGTATCATCACCATTGCCACCATTATGATTATACCAGCACTGCCATCACCACTACCAGGACAAGTACTGGCACGGGTACCCCCCCCAACCGCCCCCACAGTGGTCACAACCATTATCACTACTGTTCCCTACACCACCACCACTAATAACACACTGTCAACACTGCCATGACCACCATGACTGCCATGACCGCCATGACCGCCACAACCACCATGATCGCCATGACCGCCACAATCACCATGCTCCACCCTCCTCAGTTTCATAGTCATGAGTTTGAATTCCTGCTCTGCCATTGTGTCCCCCTCATTGGTATTGCCATCTGACTCACAGGGTCATGACGAGGTATAAAAGAGTTAAAATGAGCTAATGTCTGTAAATCCCTCAGCACACAGCAGGCAGTTGATACATAGAAGGGCTGGGCCCCATCTTTGACGAAATAATATGAATTCTTAGCTTTTTTTGTTCCTGATGCCTTTTTTTTAACTTAAGGGAGATTATGGGTTTTGGCATTTCTTCCTTCCTTCCTCTGGATTCTTCAGTTCTGTGGCTGAATTATTTGCAAAAAATCTTTCGCTCCTCAGAAGTCCAATTGTCCCAATCTTACCTTCGTCCTCAGCTCATGTCCCTCACATGCCTCCAAACTGTCCGACCTCACCACATACCGCAAACAGGTCATGCGTCTGCCCTCCAAGCATTAAAGCTATGGAAGCAACTCTTTACTGAAATGTCTCCGTGCCTAACAGGTGCTCAGGGTTCCACAGGAATTTCATCCTCCGCTCTTACTTTCTCTATTCTGTGACCGTGTTCACCTCCCAAGCACAAGCCACTGTCCTCTCTTGCCTGGGTGTCTACAGTAGGTTCCCAGCTGATATCCCCCCCCTTCCACTTTTGTCCCGTGTGGAAGGTTGATGGCAAAAAGGGTCCTACTTCTTCCCTCCTGCCTGTGTTTGTATACTTGGCAATGGGACTTGGCAGGTCCTCTCTACAAAAAGGGAGTTCTGTTTCCCTGTATCTACTATCTGGCTTTGTGACTTACTTTGGTCAGTGGAATGTGGCCGAAGCAAGGATGTGGGGTCCTGATGTCTCAAGGAGCTTTACCTATATATCTGCTCTTCCTCTTGGGGCCACGTGGAGCAGAGAGAATTCAACCCAGCCCGAGCCATCCGAGATCAGCCAGGCCCTGTCAGCCTGCGAGTTAGCTGCAGATACATGGACGAGCCCAGGCAGGATCAGCCCAGGCCCACTGACCCCTAGGCCTATGAAAAATGAGAAATCGCATGTTATCCCCGACAAAAACAATGTTGTAAACCACTAAGTTTGCGGGTGCTTTGTTACCCAGCACCACAGTAGCACTAGATAGCTGATACACCCTCTCCAGGGCCTCCTCTACCCAGCATTCGGTGCAATCTTCTCAAAACATAAGTCTGATCATGCCTCTGCCCTGCTTCACGTCATCCTTCAGTAGCTTCCCATCGCTCTTGGGATGGAACCCAAACTAGAACATGGCATACGGTTCCCTGTGTGTCTGGCCTCTGCCTGGGTCATAGGTCTTGTCCCGCACATCACTCCTGCTGACCTCTCCACCCCATCACCCTGGCCTTTCCCCCTCTTGGAATGACCAAAGTTGCTTTGCCGCCTCTGGGTGATCGTAGATGCTGTTCCTTCTGCCTGATGTTCTTCCTGCTCTCTCACAACTGTTACTCTCCCTCCCTTCCTTCGGGTCTCGGCTCAAATGTCCCCTCTTCAGAGAGGCCTTCCTGACCTCCTAGCTCAAGTAGGTCTGCCTTGTCTATCACAACCCCTGGTTCATGTCCTTTATAATAACAATCCCAGCCCAGAATTATCAAGTCTTTCCCCGTGATGGGGATCCATCTCTCTCACGAGAAGCCCCATGAAGGTGGGGGCTTTATATCTGCATATCATGGATTTGTCAGTGTTTAACTTAGAATCTGAATCAGAGTAGGCCCTCAATAACCAATCTTCCTATACGCACAGAAATAATAACCATATCAGATATCACCCTAAGTGATTTACGTATATTAATCTTGTTAATCTTTAGACAACTCTGAGGCAGGTACCATTGTGATCCCATTATATAAATGAGAATGTGGAAGAATGAAGAGGTTAAGTAAACTGTCCAAAGACACAGCTCGAAGTTGATGTTGTCAGGATATGAACCCAGACTGCCCAGCAGCAACATCAGAGCCCGTAGCTAATCTCATTCACGAGGGCTCCACCTTCATGACCTAATCACCTCCCCAAGGCCCCATCTCCTTAATGCCATAACACTGTGGGGTAAGATTTCAATATGTGAATTTGAGGGGGACAGAAACATCCAGTCTATTCAATAACTTGAGAGCCCATCCATCAAGTTTGGTCAAATGTATTACTATTCATCCATATACCTAAATACTATTCAGGAATTTTTAAAAATAATATAAAAATATATTTATTGAAAGAAACTTGTTCACAATACCCTATTAAATTAAAAAAAAGTAATACAGAAGGAAAATAGTAATACAGTATGGACACCCCTCTCCTTTTTTTTGTTACCTTGGTGGGTAATGCATAAGTGAAGAGAGGCGTCTATAGACATATTCCACAGAAACAGTGTGAAGAAGCATCGACCAACTCATCTGTGTGCTAATCTCTGGTAGAGCAAGGTGGGATTGCAAGTAATTTCCTTCTTTTTAGCATTTGGATTTTTTTTAATTAGTTTTAATAATGATACAGTAATAGTGATAATATGGTAGCACGAATAAAACAGTAATTATGTTTTAACATTGTCCAATGATTGTGTTTCGATGGCTGACTCCGTGGCCATGATCACAAATGTTCCTGGCCCCATAAGAAATGCAACAGAGTGCCCCAAGAGTTTCCCAAGGACATCCAAAAGGAACAGAAGTGGCTGGTGATCACTGGACTTGGGATTTCTCACACAGGAGGAATAGAGGTTGTTGGTAGGAATTCCATGCCAGCTATCTGAGGGGAGGTGATGTTAAAATGCTCAGTATGGAGTTTTAGCTGGGTCACTGAGTTCACCACTTGTAAAGTATGCCATGTCTGCTCCCCTAATGCACTTCCAGTACTTTAAGAAAATGTGTGCCCATATCATAAGACAGGCATGGGCAAGGTGTGTTCTCCCACAATCTACCACCACCATCCCAATAAGAGGTATCCATGTCATCTTGATTATGGCTGTCGTCTTCTCCTCGGCCCCGGAAACATAGAGTGTAACGTGTTGTCCTTTGGAGACACTCTTAGCCTCAGATTGTAAGAGGAAAATAAAAGTACTTCCACATTTTTATATCCTTCTGTTCTATTTGGCAAGTAGACAGGCTTCCAAACCACAGATGGAATCAAGTCAGTTCAACAAGACATTCTTTTTTTTAAATATTTTTTGTTTGTTTTTAAATATTTTTTAATAGTACCCTTATTTTTTTTTAAGATTTTATTTATTTATTTGTCAGAGAGAGAGCGAGCCAGAGAGCACAAGCAGGGGGAGCGGCAGGCAGAGGGAGAAGCAGACTCCCTGCTGGGCAAGGAGCCCAATGCAGGACTTGATCCCAGGACCCTGGAATCATAAGACATTCATTTTTAATCTATTATGTGGTACACACTATAGTATGGGTTAAAGGATAGAGAATTTCATTTCATTCATTCATTTGTTCATTTGTTCTTTCAACAAACAAGTATTGAGCACATTCATGAGCCAGGCTCTGTGCTGGGGGTACAGACATGGAGAGAACATCCCAAAGGGTGGTGGGAAAGGCAGACCCAGGAACAGATTATCTTATTATAACAAATTTTCTCCCTGACTTGTAGAAGGGAGCTGCAAAATAAACGGCCATGTGGACTTCAGGGATACGACGTGAGCCCTTGACGCAGGACAGCCACTCGTCCACATGGCACCTTTGTGCCAATTAAAGAAAGACTCCCTTTCTCAAGATACTTTATTTCCATCTGTCAAAAAATTGTACTGATCTTGTTTGGACAAAACACATTTTTTTCATCTGCCAGAAAATTGTCATAACAAACGAAGAACCCTACAAAGGATATGGGAATGGTTTCCTCTCAGATGAACTTATGTACAGTACACAACCTGCACAGCTGTACATATGGGGCAAGCCCACATTCCATAGCTTCTTGTGAGGGGAATCATATTTTTATCTTGTCCTGAAGCCTGGTCTTCTTAATCTAAGGAGATTCCACTTATGAATGTGCAGGCCTTAATTTGGTAGCTCAAATGGACTACACGAGCCCATGGCTGGTATACCAGCATCAAGAGGGGACCAGAAAAGTGTCACCAGAGGGGGGGGTGATCATCACCATCATGAAGATGGCAGATATCGGACAAAGCAGGGAATGAAGAGGGAGAGAATAACACCTCAAATGCTCCTGACCCAAGTTGAAAAACAAAGACACCTAGTTTTTAACAAGTCCACCATTTGTGGCTTCCCCGAGCGAATCTAAAGATTACCTTGTTATTGATGAACCCTAACACTCCGGGTCGGTCAGCATCCACGTTGGGTTTGACAGGCACCTGCCAGGAAAGATGGCGGTGTTGGGGCTAAGCCACGGCGGGACATGGCAGTGAACGGAAAGCCCTCCTTCCCCACGGACACACCCTCTGTCCTTCCAGAGAACCAGACCTTTACCCCGCTTCCAGCCGGGCCTGGGAGGGAAAGGTCCCTCCTCTCCAGGCTTCGGGAGCCTCACGCCCAACACAGGTCCCCCTACCATTGCCCCCGATGGGAAGAGGAACTCAGATAAAGGAAACAGATACATATCTGTGGTTGGAGAGCTTTGTTTCCACACATGATATATGGTTCCGGAGGAGGAGGTAGAAAACAAATAATTGTGTCTCCACCACCGACAGGTCTTTAGTGGGGCCGCCGGGGAGAAGAGATGCTGGAGATTAGCGGTGACCTCACCATAGGTGCCCGGTACAGGAAAAGTGTCTGAAGTTTATCTATTGTTAAGTGAGATAATTTATCGTCGCCAAGGGTTAAGGAGCAATCCCAGTCCTTTCCTTCTTCGGGAACAGAGATTTATAAGATGGTGCCCAAATTTAGACATTGAGGCGCGGCTGGCAGAAACGTCCCCAAAGGTTGATGGCTTCTGTGTGTTTGAAGCCAAGTCACTCACGGAGCTAATTTGAGGCTCTCCTCGGAAACTATATTTGCTTTCTGAGTGCATGGTGAGTTTTCATTTGGGCTCTGACCAGCTGACAGCTATGCAAGTTTGTAGATACCAGTAATTGAATATAGATAACCTTGATGGGTGACCTCGTCAGAGCCAGGCCTGACTGCTTCCCATTGTTCCTGGTTTTGCCAGTTGATACTAAACGGCTGCTAGATGAATTTATATATTAAGAATTCGCTGCAGTGGGAATTGCTTATTGTTCCCAGGTCGATCCTGTAAGCTTCTATTTACTTGATGTGGTGGGCTGGGAATAAAAGCCGTGATTTGACTGTTCACTATTAGCGACAGAGAACTGCATGTTGGAAGAGCTTTATTAATTTCTGAAAACAAAGGAGGGGGTCATGCTTTTGCTTGACACAAAACGTGGGGAGCGGCTCCTGTCTCGCTGAGCTGTTTGTGACTGTCTGAAGTTGGTTCCCAGCCATCTTTTAAGGTTCCATTTAGCTTAAAAGCAGAGTTTGAAGCCAGCTCAGCAGTGTCGCCAGCGTGACGCTCTTGTGTTTTAAGGGCAGTATTGGAAGAGGTTCAGAATTTATGGTTAATTCAGGGAGATGCTTTAAGACGTCTGTAAGCGGGGAAGGTGGCTGTGATCCCGGGTAGGGGGAGGGGAGGTCGCAGGGCCACATAACCGGGGTGGGAGGGTGGGGGGGGAAACAAATTAAGCCAAGTGTTTGCGCCTGGCTGCTTGGATAGTGAAGCAGACGATTGTCAGCAGAATGTCACTGTGGGACTCTCCATGGCGGGCTCTGCAGCTCCCCGACTTTCCTCTTTATACTTTTCTGAACTGCTGAAATGTCAACAGTGAACACGGATCACTTTTTGCCATTAGGAAAAAAGATGAAACCGTTGAGAAAAATCTTTTCTAGAAACCATGTTTCCGAGCCTTCTGGAAGCTGATCTGTATTTCTCCAGGCTTCCTTCCACGGCTTTGAACTTGGCAGTGGGTGCAGAGGGTGTTAGGAAGAGGCCAGAGTCTGTGTCCCCCTGTTAGAGGGGTGGGGGTCAGAGGGCGGCACGGTGGACAGAGGAGGGACAGGTGCAAGGCACCGAGTAGCCTAGACATCTAGCAAACGGTGCGTTGGCTGCTAATGGCTTGGGGTGCTTTCGGGGGTCTGGGCTGGAAACAGTGCGGGCGGGAGCTCCTGGGGCCCTCGCTGCCAAGCAACTGTGTGTCACTGCTCAGCTGAGGGGATCAGCCTTTGATGCTTTCAACATCAGAACATCAGAGCTCTTCTTCATCCTAAGAAGGAAGGTTCGGGTTAGTCAGCCAGGGCAAATAGCTCAAGGGAAATTTCATTTTCCCTTTGTCGGGCCCTCTGCTTTTATGTGCTGGGCTGTACATTGCCGCTACCACACGGGGAGAAGAAGGCTCGCTGGACCCAGGCGCTTGCAGTCCATTTGGGGTCCAGGCGGGGAGGAGGTGAGCAGCTCGGTGCCGGAGGCCTTCTGGGGAGCCTAGAGAAGGGGCCGCTGCAGGCCTGAAGTTACCTCTCTATTATGCCCTCTGCTTGCAGACCGGCCGGGGAATTTTTCCGCTTTGGCCAGTCCAACCAGTCTGGCCTCCCTTCCCAACAAGGACAGCCCTCTTTGTGTCTTTGCTGCTCTGGGCATGTTTCCCTTGTAAAGAAGGGAATGAAGGGCACGTAAGGTGTCAGCAGCCAGCCAGCACCTTCCACTGTCACCTATGGTGCGTGCAGCTGGAGGTCTCGGGTTCGAATCCAACCCTATTGCCTATTAGGTCTCCAACCCTGAGCAACGACTGCATCATTCTCTTGCCTTAGTTTTCTCCTCTGTGAAATAGACACGGTGTTAGTATCAACCCTGCCGGGTTGTCGTGAAGATCCAGTGGGACCGATAGGCATAAGGTGTTCCCCTCTCTGCCTGGTATGACGAACTCCATCAACATCAGCCGTCACAGAAAACATCCCTTTGACATCCATTTGAACACTGTCCAGAAACCCTCAATATTTTAACAGCAGTTTCGAGAGATGGCTGCTTTTTCTAATAGTGGAAATCATGATTTCAAAACCATGATTTCAAAAAAATTAATACAGCTTAGCCAACATTACCTCCATCTCCAAATAGGTATTACTTTTTAAAGATTATATTTATTTATTTGAGAGAGTGGATGGGGAGGAGCAGAGGGGGAGGGAGAGGGAGAGAGAATCCCGAGCAGACTTAGTGCTGAGTGAAAAACCTCCTGCAGGGCTTGATCCCATGACCTTGAGGTCATGACCTGAGCCGAAAGCAAGAGTTGGCTGCTTAACCCACTGAGCCACCCAGGAGCCCCTCCAAATGGGTATTGAGCACTTTGTAGTTCTGAGGAATGAGCTCTTTTTATTGGAATGAGCTGCACTGGGACTCCGTTCTTGGGAGTTCAAATTCCCTGGCTAAGGCAGGGCCTGGGGCCAGCTAGCTGTGTTGGAGTGGGTTGGGCACAAAAGAAGAGAGAGCAGGAGCTATGCCAGTGATGGAAGTCAAGCCGGAGATCAGAGGTCCTTCTGATCAAGGGAAGTGATGGTCAGAGCAAGGATGTTGGCAAGGCAGGAGGAGTCACGAGACTGTGAGGCCCAGGCAGGCCATAGTCTGTAATCTAAGAGGTCTAGCGAGGCAGGTTTGGTGATGGGACAGCTGCTGAGGTGAGTTTGACCTTGGGCTCCAAATGATTGGCCCTCCAGCATGCTTACTGATATCTGTGAGAGTTGGAGGTCCCAGGTAGTGACAGGAAGGCATCTCAGAGTGTTGGATGACTGCAAATGACCTGGGCCCGACTGAGGAGCAGTAAGGGAAGATTGCCACCGGGGACCCCGGCCTCCTCCTCTTGGGGTTCCCGAGTGGCATCAGGATGTGGGTTCTGAGATCCACACCCCAGGAACCGTGGCCAAGAGGATCTGAAGAACCTTCATCACCTGGGGCCACATGAGCATGAAAATCCTATACTTACCACCTGAGATAATGAATTCATTCAATCAAAAATATTTATTGAATACCATCTACATGTAAGGAATGCTGCCAGGTGCTGGAAATAATTTTTCTCTAGGATAGAAACATTTCCCAGGAGAGTCTGCAGTCTCACACCCAAGGCTTTAGTATGCCAAAAGTCACGGAGGCAGCTCTTCAAAAATGCAGACTTCAGGGCTGGGCTCAAGGGATTCTGGTCCAGTGAGTTGAACATGGGCCCTGGGCATTTGCATTTTCAATGAGTACAAATGTTGCCCACTGAGACCAAGGAGCCACGGCATGTCTGTTTGTCTGTCCATCCATCTAGCTATCATTTACTGAGCCCCCACTAGGTGCCAAGCACTGGGCTGGGTGCTGGGAATGAGAAGAGGTCCTGCCCTTGCCAGCAAGTTGCTCATGGCTATTGGAAAGGGTTGACCTCAATAACCATAATGATTCCTAGAGTTTCATATTCTATAATCTTTAAAAGGGTGCTTTAAAAAAAAAAAATCTAACACAAGAGATAGGAATGCATTCTCTGTTCACTAGCTTATAAGATCCAGGGGTTGTACAGAGTTTATAATGAACAACACTTACTAAGAGGCAGGCAGTCTTGTAAGCTTTATGCATACTTTATGTAAACGTTAGCCTTTGCCACAACTTTATGAGGCTAGTGTTATGAGCACTCCCATTTTACAGGTGGGGAAATTGAGACATCAGATGGTCTTGCAGCTAGGAAGCGTGAGCCAGAATTTGAACCTGAGCAGTCTAACTCCAGAGTTGACACAATTAACTATGACACGATTTCCCAGCTCAATGTGTTATTGCTACAATTTTGAGGCTGAAAAGTGCTGCCTTAGAACAAGTCATTCTGATAGTTATTCTGATACCGGATCTTGTGTTTTTCGACTTGTATTTTAAAGAACCCAGAGCAACTTTCTTTTTTTGGGTGCCAAGGTGGGAGTGAGAGGGCGCGATAAGAAGGCTTGACCTTACAAAAAGCTGGTCCAAATGTTAGATTCCCACAACAGCTGCAAATTTCAACTTTGAAAGATGAATTCGAATTGGCAAAACTCAAAGAGCTTGATAATATAAGAATGTTAGCAAAGATGTGTGGAAATAGGTTGAACCATTGGCAATTTGGCAATACCTAGTCAAATTTCAGTATGCCATGGCCTGGGATTGTGCAAGCTCACTTCTAAATATGTCCATGTGTGCCCGAGGGGCTGGGCAAAAGCATACTACTATAGCATTGGACGAACTGGAGACAACCTAAGTACCTACCAATAAGAGAGGTGGGTGAAAAGAAGGTTGCAGCAGATGGAACCCTTCCAGCAAGATCTCAGCTTGCTCCTTCACACCCACGGCTTGAGAAACTCTTTCTGATGTTAAGAAGCCTAATGGTTGGAAGCATGGGATAAGACCCAGATTGCCTGCCGTAAGTCTCAGCTCCTTCTTTTACTCACAGTGTGATCTTGGGCAATCAAAAGGGATTTGTTTCCTCATGTGTATTTAGTGTCCTCATCTATGAAATGGGAGTGATGATAACAGCGCCTTGCCAATGGGGTGGTTATGAACACGAAAGGCACGAATGCAAGGCGATCTCCTAGAATGGTGTACGTCCCACGGTGTTGGCTGGGGAGTATTGCTGTATGGCCTCAGTAAATGTAAGATGGGATGAGAGGAGGATGAGGACGATTTGGCTATGGCTTGGATCTGTCTCAGGTATTCATCGGAAAGATAAAAACAAACAACAACAACAACAACAATAAATAAATAAAGCTCAGAGAAGGGAACTTGGCCCGTTCTGAACTACGTCAAAGATTTGATCCTTACTTACTAGCTGACTTGATGAGCTCACCTTGTAGTCAGGAAAGTGGTTAGAGAAATGTTGGGTCGTGGCCTCTGATAGAGGGGAAGGGGTGATAAAGAAATAGGGTCTTTTGCTGGAAACCAGGTTTCAAGGTTCAGCTCAGAGGCATGGTTGTTGATCAGGGGTAAGTATGGTGGCCGTTCACTGACTTGGCCATGGTGAAACTAACAAAAGCTTAACCCCCTGGGGGCAGAGATGGTGTCATGGCAAGCACTTCCATTCCGGCTGCAATGCCAACATCTTTTGTCATCCTGAGAGTCTGAAACGTGGTTCAGGACTTTCCCACAGTGAGGGAGATGTTTTTATTCCAGTCCCCAGTGAATCTGTTGGATCCAACAGAAATGTTGCTGCCCCCGCGAATGTCCTTGAACTCCAATATCCAAATGTGAGCTTTTTCTCAGTGAACTGGCTGCTGCTCTCTGCAGCCTTGCCTACTGATCCTTGGCGGCCCCCAACGACCGACAAAGGAGATTTCTAGATGTTTGGCAATGAACAATCTCTCTTTACGAGCACGGGGCGGTGAGGAGACGGTGTTTTATTTTGCCGAAATTTGCCCGGGCTTCGTCCTCCGTGATAAATGACAGATCCTTTGGAGTATTAAAGTCCTACTGCACCCCCGGTTCCGGCCCTGAGACCTCTGCTCTGCCATGAAGCAGTTTTCATTTCAGTGGCAGATAGAAGAGTCACGTTCCAAACTGCTGCCGAATAATTCCCAGCATCTGCCGAGATTCCAGAGCGACCACTGTGCCCTGTTTACCAACACAATTAAACCTCGGCCATTCCCAGCTGCGGTACAAATATAATCTTATCTCCTTAATGTCAGCCGATTAAGTCATCGGGGCTGCAAACCGGCAACCAGATATTAATAACCGGCCTAGAAGCGAGCCATTTCAGTGAAGTGGAATATCGTGGCAGGTTCTTAGGCCTTAAGGCAGAAAAGTTCACACCTTCCTGACACCGCTATAAAACACTGCAACATTACAACTTTTCAACCATATCTAAAAGGCCAATTTAGGCTTATTCCCAAACCGGTAATAGCCGCCGTCCGGCTCTGGGTGGATGCCAGCACAGATGTGTTCAGTCAAATGACTAATTGAAAACCTTAGACAAAATCAGCGGCCTGACCATTTTGCCTGCATAATAAAACAGTGCTGATAAAGGCAGCGGAGAAAAAAATCCACCCATCTCATCATCAGTGCCATTAACAATCATGAGTAAAGATGAAAACAACGCATGGTTTATTCTGCAAATGAAGGCATATAACTAGCTCGTTTCCCAGGGGCCCATTACCCTTTTTAATAATACATCAAGAAGCCTGAGCAAACAGTTTGTATGTGCAAACCAAACAGAGCCAACTATTTACAGTTACCGCATACAGAGACAACTCCCAGCACTCTGGATTGAACAAATTTATAAAGGTACATAACATGATAGCTATTAGCAAAATTAAAAGAGAACCATTATAGACTTACAGTCTGCCATGCTCGCTCACCAGCCAAGAAGTAACGCCGACACCAACTTTCAATTCAGAAGGATTCCACCTCCCACCTTTTTTTTTTCCTTTCCTCCAAGAGAGCAGCCCGACTTGGACTCAAATTATGTGCATGAATAATAAAATACCATCTAATTAAAAACTGTAGTTAAATATGCAAAAATTAATGGTAATGAGATTGTGTAATGCCTCTGAGTATAGGCACTCCATGAATTACTCACAAGAGCTCCTTTGCTTGACCTAAACAGGGGATAAAGGGAGCGTCTTTGAACACTCTTGGTCCTGGCACCCCACAGGGCTCCGTGATATTTCACACATGCTCACAACCAGGGCCTCGAATGGCCAACCTGGGTGGAATGTGGCCCGGCTAAAGCGTTTTCTTCCAGTCCTTGGGGGTAGCAGGAACTGGAAGGCTTTTGGTGGGCATTGTGCGAAAGGCTGGGCGGAGGAGGGGGACCAAGGCAAGGGCTTGTCATCTCAAAGCAACAAGGGGCCTCTTGCAAAATGATGATGGCCAGACAGACTCCTGGTAATAAGAAGCAGGTGGAAAGATCTATTTATGGACTCGTTTCAGGTTGTTTTCCTACAAGCTGTCCAGAGCCGACTTACTTTCCCAGTCACCAACAAGGTTCCGTCCCACCCCGGATGGTACCAAATCATTCTAGAAGAGCATCCCCAGGCTGGCACTGTTGCCTGGGACAAGGGCTGCTACCAGAAATTTCTCCTGAGTGACCAATCTCTTTTTCTCCTGTGCAGTCTCAGAAGACTATGTTGTCAACATAGGCACTGACCACACATTCCTCAGCCCCGTCGCAAGGAGTACACTGGTCTCCTTTCTGCTTTTAAGCCCTCTTGGCGCTTGACCGCACCTTTGGGACTGAGTCAGCTTCCTGAGCGCCTGCCCTGACATTTGTTTTAGACACAGGAGACTAGATCTCACCCATCACTTCTGCTCAGAGCTTCTGAATCTCAACTCCCCCAACCTCTGTCCTCCCATTTCTTCACGGCTGGTGGTTCTGCTGGAGGACAGTTGATGACAAACCAAAGGACAGCACCCTTCAAGAGGAGGATGGGATCTTGGTGTGGTAGACAATTTCAGACTCACTCAATACGATTCCTGCTTTTGCCTTTTCATCTGTTGAAATGGAGTGTGACAGGCTGAGGACTAAGCATTTCGTTGGGGGAGTTATTCCTCCTTCAGATGAGCCGATGGAAAACGTCCCTATCAACACCTTCTGGAACATGCCTGTGTCATCCTGCTTATGATAAGGGTTTCTAGTCAAGTCAGTAGGTATTTGAGCTCATTGATACCTTCTCAACAAGTCTCGACACCGGTGGGTTCATCAGGTATGCAAAAGAATAATTGTGATGTCGGCATGGTGGGAATTTCGTTCCCCGCCAGCCAACCTAAACAATTCTGGGATTTGTATTGTAGTATTTGGGGCCTTGTGAGAAAATGGCGGCCCTCATTTGCCTTTTCTCTTCCCTCTCTTTTTTCAATTTCTCCTGTTGAAAAAGTCTGGATTTCTTCCCTCCTGTCTCACAGGTTCTACTTGACTTTCTCCGCTGGTAGGCACATTTCCATGGTGGAAGCACGGTGGCAAGAATTTCTGGTGTTTGACATGGCAAAGGTACAAAGTTGGACCGGCGAAAATCCTTGGACAAATTAGACTTAGGCTTGGTATCCTAAAAAGGCTGGGTGCCTAATATGTGTGTCCTTTGTTGCTGGATCGATTGACGGACTTGTCATTTACATCTCCCAAACGAAGGGGATCTGAGAATTCTGTTGAGTGCACAATCTCTGATGTCATCCAGCCTGATGTTCATGTCTCAGCTTGGCTGCTTGTTAGTTCCCTCACCGATCTGAGCTTCAATGTACGCATCTATAAATAGAGATCACTGTAACGTCTCCATTAGAGAGTTCTTGTGTTGATTAAATAATATAGCGTACATAAAGCACTTAGCACAAATCTAAGCTCATAGTAAATAGTCAATACATAATAACTATACTATATAGCAACATCAGACAATGATAAGAATTATCAGAACTGATTTTCCATAAAGTCACTTAAAACAGGATAGGAAAACCAGAGAGAAAAAGTTAGGGATGAGTTGAGAAGCTTTTGGCCAAGGGAAGAAATAGATGTACTGAGAATAAACATAATAATTATCACAACATTATAGTTTTCAAAGTGTTTGATGTACATTATTCAAAGTAATAGTTAAGATACTTTTGATTAAAAAAGTAGGATACTCAATTATCAATGACTTAAAAATTTAGGACATCAGTTGTCCTATATAGCAAGAAGCCCAGCGGTTTCCAAGGTTGAGTATTCAGGAGTTCCTTGATTCCAGGGTTGACTTTCTAGAAAAATCTCTTGGCTTCTCCTCATGGTTTCAAGATGGGTGCCCAGCTCCAGCTTTCTCATGTCCCCATAAAACTTTGTCCAAAAGAAGAAAGGCTCCAGGGCAGGGGATGGGGTTGATTTTCCCCTTACTCATCTCTCATGGAGGAAATCTTTTCCTGGGCTTCCCAGCAGACTTCTCATTATAACTCATTCAGCAAAACTGGGTCACATGTCCATCTGTAAAGCAATCTCAGGAAAAAGAGAATGGGATCATCATATTTGGCATTGACCAATGATGACTCCTTCACTGGGCTCACCTTTTCCAACCACATTGCCATTGGGAAACTGAACAATACAGGACTTCTGCTATCAAGAGAAAAAGTGGGGGATGACTGATAAGTGGGCCACCAAGAATGTCTCCCAAACCCTCCGGAGGCACGTGTTATTACTATCACTTGTCAGATATAGAAACCGAGGCTCAGACAGGTGGAGGGAAATTTTCAAGGCACATGCAAATTCTAAGTGATAGAACCAGACCTAGAAGTCAGTTCTTCAGGCTCCTGATTTAGTGTTCATTTCAATACCTTCAACTGTGAGGTGGGATCACATTTGAAACTCTGAGCTCACTGGCAGACAGAGTGGCAACGCCAAGAAGGTGAACTTTACACAGTTCATCTCAGGGTCGGATCAAAAGGAGCCCTAGAAGTTTATCTGGAAGGAAACGTGTTCCCGGCTAAGTTCTTGGAGGAATTTATTGCATGGAATCCTACATAAGGGACTCAGAAACATAATGGATAATGTAAAAAAGAGAGAGAGAGAGAGAGAGAGAGAGAGAGAGAGAACTGGCAAAGGCTCTGCCACTATGAAAAAGAGGAGTGTTTTTTAACATTTTTATCTTCTGTTAAGATATACGTGAATGTTGTGCTCTCATGGGTGAACCCAGGTTTTGACTAACCTTACAAAATCTGGCAGAGAAGTTAGTCTCTATAGTAATGGAACAAATCAAGACTAATAATAGTACATTGGGAACAATTACTCAGAACATTTTTTGGCATAGATAAGCCGAGCTTTGGGTTATGTGCAATTCCTGGTACATCCATGACCACATCCTTTCTTCTCCTACTCAAAAAGGCAAATGAGTGAGTGAGACTGTTCTGTGGATTACTTGGAACAGACTCTTACTTGTATTTAAAGTCAATCACTTGCCAAGCCTCACCGCTCTTATTAGTTGAATTGTTATGCCTTATTCCGTATACTACAGTCGCAAAGGAGACACAGGCCTCCCTGATTCCAGCTCAGTATTCAGAAGAACAGTGAGCAAATTCACCTCCCTGAGGAGGTGTTTAATTAAAGAGAAAACTCTGACATTTCCTGATGTTTGCCAAGTCCTTGTTCTTTAATATTACCTTAAATAAATTTGTACACTATCTGGACTTTATTCTCCCGGAGAAGGATGGAGGCTCACTTTCTTGCTGGCTAATGTTCAAAAACAGTTCCATCATCACCTGCAATTATTCCTACGTACCCACTCTTCAAGTCAGTATTGCCCTTTTAATCATTCATTTAGAGAGAGGTTGGCCTGCATGGAGAGAGCCACCTGCCGTCACTATGGAGAAGCCATTGATCGCCAGCTCTCTTCGTTGCCTGGGCGAGCCTCTGACCACGTGATCTAGTGATTTGGTTTATGGGTGAGAACAGACACCTTATTTTATTTATTTATTTACTTACTTACTTATTTATTTTTTAATTTATCCTGGTGGGGGCAAAGGGGGGGAGAGAGAGAGAATCTTAAGCAGACTCCATGCCCAGCACAGAGCCCATCATGGGACTCGATCTCACAACCCTGAGATCAAGACCTGAGCTGAAATCAAGAGCCAGAAGCTTAACCGACTGAGCCACTCAGGTGCCTCCAGACACCTTATTTTAAAGAAGTGCCCATGTTTGTGTCTCAGGGAGGAAATAAAGTCCTTTCTACCATAGCAGGACGGCAGCTTGAGTAAAAAGTGTCTTTCACTCTGGTTACGGAAACACAGGGTAATGATTTAAATATTTCTTTAAAAGAATAATGACTATTTCATTTCTGGGAGATGTTCGTGAACAAGTGTAGTGAGATGTATCTTCTTGGGTAAGGGGAGCCCCTTATGTTGAGAAATTTGAAATTTTCATAAAGGCACAAATGCATGAAAGTCAATGGATTGGTGGCAAAGTGAGAAAATACAAGGAACTGTGTCCAGCTATTCTGTAATTATTGAGCGCCTACGGTATGTCTCGTACTTAGCTCCATCTTGAAGGGGGTGTGCCGAGGAATAAGACCTAGCTCTTAGCACTTGCCCCACAGATGGTTCCCAAACTTCAGTGCCTATCAGGGAAGCATAAATGCGTGACACCCACCAGCCAAGGACTGTGGCTAACTCGAGATTCTATACCCCACTTAAAGGGGTGGACCCAACTCATCTTCCATGATGATTTCCATCTGGCAATACCGGCCTGATGTAGCTAGGTCATCGCCATTTTATAAAACGAACTGGAAATTGAAAATTTTGTGTAAATTCTACTTTTCCTTATTACTAGCATTTAACTAAAATAAAAACTGTGAAGGGAAAATAAACCCCCCAAAAAACATGTCCGTTTGCTGTTTTCCCTGAACTGACTTGTGGGTTTGGCAGCGTGAAAAACAGACTCTTAATGGCATTCATTTTCTGTCCATTTTGTCTTGTGAAGAAATTAATTACACTTATGTCAGCCAAAAATACCTTTGGGTCTTTAAATCCTCTTTTTTCCCTCTCTCTTTTTTAAGATGAAAGTATTTCTGCCTAATTGACCAGCATCTGCCATTGTGAGATTCTGGCCCTCGTGAGAGATGCCGAGAGGTGGTATGAGGGCTGTCAGCTCACTTCAACTTGATTTCAGCCATTGCTTGAGAATTACTTTTCTCCCCATCACATGGGAGTGAGCCTAGTGGTTGAAACGTGATGACAGAGGGGAAGGATGAGAGAAAAGAAGAGAGAAACAGAGAGGAAGCAGGACTGCCAGAGGGCTGGGAATGTGCAAACGAAACCAAACTAATTTCCTACTGTTTTCATTCATGGGTTTATTCATTCATAGATATTTCTTGAGCATCTACTATGTGCCAATCTTTATTTTTGGCATAGATGTATTGGGTGAGTGGGGCCAACGCAGACTCCGCCCTCATGAAACTTACATTCCAGCAGGGATACGGAAGGGACGGGATAGGAAGAAATGAATGAGTAGTGTGATTTGAAATGGCTATAACTACTGATGAGTTACATAAGACAGGGTAGTGGGGCCTGACAAAGGGTTATATTAATGGGAGTGGTCAGGGAGGCTTCTCTGAGAAAAAACTTGAGCCCAAACCAGAGCAACTATGAGAAGTCAGCTAGGCACATGAAGATCTGCAGAAAGATGATGGGGGAAACAGGGCAAAAGAACCTGGAATTGAAGACTGGGTCAGTTATTTCCACTTTGGAGTGTGTTTCTGGTCTTTTTGGTTAGTAAAGGGAAAATGTTTCCATTTGGTATTAGTATGTCTTTCTATTAGTAACATCTTTCTAAGATGTTCTCTGCGAGAACAGACCCCAAGCCCAGAACCTTCAGCAAGCCATAGTAACTGACTAACCTTAATGATGTTTTTTATTTGTTCTTTATTTTTATAGTTTTTTTGGCTTTGCAAAAGTGATATAAAATTTCCTTTCTGAATGACCATAGTTAAGTGAAAAGAATGACTCAAATATATAGACAAATATGAATTACACAATAGCATAGAACTTTTCAGAATTAAGACGACCGGGTATATTTTCCCCCTTCTGTTCTTGGGAATCACTCCCAAATATCCAGAAGAATGGGAAACTAAAATACAGTCTCCATCTGTACTGAAACTAGAAGCCATCTGTGATGCTTAGCCATCATATGTTAAAATAGGAAGCTGATGAGAAGCGGTGACCACGCCCGAACGAAGGTGAGCTGGAACACAGTAGAAATACGCGGGCTCAGTGAAAGCCTGTGTAACTGTCCGGTCTGGTCCTCCCTGTGCCCTTTCTTTGCCCAGTTCCCAGAATGAACCATTGGGCTGATAACCCATCCGTTGAAAGTGGAGAGTCCACAATTGTTCTATGGAGAACCCGGAGCCAGAGAAAATACACAGGACTGCGCTAAAAAGCTGGCCATCCACTACACTCTCTCTGGTCCTCAGAACCCCCAGTCAGTTACTTCATGAGGGCTGCATTCCGAAATCTAAACTGGATGCAAAGGATGGAGAGATATTAAAGGAAAACCTCCACCAAGAAAGCCAGGGACCAGACAGGAAATCGGAAGTTAAGAAATTCTGAGGTATCAGAGATAATGCAAGGAATAGAAGAAAATGCCACAATATTATAATTAACATTCACAGAGAGATGAAAAATATATTGCATCCAGGAAGCAAGAACACAGTGCTATAGCTTTTTAAGTTTCAATCAGAGAACAAACAAGAAAGGACTCTATAAATTCCAAGTAGGGTTGGAGAAATAATAACTGCAATCGGAGGATTCGAAGGTACAGTTGACAACATCTCTCAGTAATAAAATAAAAAGAGAAAAAATGGAGAGAGAATATGAAAAAATTATAAGATCTCCTCATGAGGCCTGACTATCCAGCCTTCTAGAAAGAACAGAGAGAACACAAAATGGAGGAGTGAAATGTATCAAGGAAATAGGGGCGCCTGGGTGGCTCAGTCGGTTAAGGGTCTGCCTTTGGCTCAGGTCATGATCCCAGGGTCCTGGGATCGAGCCCTGTGTTGGGCTCCCTGCTCAGCAGGGAGTCTGCTTCTCTCTCCCACTGTGTCCCCTCCCTGGCTCATGCTTTCTCCCCCTCCGATAAAAAAATAAAAGCTTTAAAAAGTATACATCGAGGAAATATTCCAGGACTGAAGGACATGAATTTTATCATGTGGGTTGAGAGGACCCACCAAGAGGTAAGCACAGGGGATTTTAAAAGTTCCACCTAAGGCTCCATGGTACGTATTTCGGAAAACCAAATAGACCCTAAAAACCTTCTGAGAGGAAAAAGAGTCATATCACACACAAAGGACTGGGAAGTAGAAGGGAATCAGAGTGTTCACACTGGGAGAAAGGAAATAGAGTCTTTAACATACTGAAGAACAAGGAGCTTTCAATCCAGAATTCTATATCCAGCCAACATATCAAGTGTCAAAGTAGACTCAAGACATCTCATGGACGGCATATCTACCTCCCCTGGGTTCCTTCCCGGGCAGTGACCAGAGAATGTACTTCAGCAAAAAAGAGAGTTTGGGATCTGGGAAATAAATCAAACCTGTGAAAGAAGCAAAAAGAATTCCAGGATGAGGTAATATTTACAGCCATACACCAGTCCTCAAGGACAACTGGTCTGGATTGAAGGACAGAGGGTTTCAGGAGGAGAGCCTTTAGGAAAAAGAAATTAAACCAGGAGATGACCTGATATTTTGAACACAGGGATAATTCTATTACGTTATTGGAGGATATGGGAAGAATTTTAAATGGATATTTAAAAAAAACAACTAAGAAAATGGGGAAAAAATAGATAATTGATTCCAACAAAAGATGCACTTTCCAACAAGGAAACATAATTATGGCATTCCACTAGGCTCAACAGCAGATGATATTTGCACTGTCATAAAAATGAAAATGTTGGGTCCTGCCTTAATTAGAAAATTATATATGGTCCTGCTGGGAAATCTGAGGGAAAGGAAGGAGGGCAGGTGTGTGTTTGAGAGAAAAAAAAGCCAACTTCTTATTTACTGAAGTAGAAAGTCAATATAAAAAGCCTAAAATTAATGAATCAAGAGATAGCTGTATCATCATTTTATCTGTTAGAAGCTTGGAGGTTGATGCCTGAAGAAACCACTAAAAGAATTAAGTTGATGCTTCTGGAGAAGTGGATTGGGGTGAGTAGCCAAAAATATTATCTTTCTGTTATAAAACTTTAAGCATTATTCAACTATTTAAATTATGTACCTTATTACTTTGAAAATGAATAATATGCTTGAAGTAAAAAATATATATATAATATAGGTATTTCACAATGGGGTAGAAGCTTCTCATTGTTCCCTATTGCCATTCTCCCATTTTCCTCTGCAAGAGAGCCCCAATTTTTCACTGGACATTTGTCCACCTAGAATAAAGATCTGGTTATCCAGGGTCCCTTGCAGCTAAATATGGCCGTGTGACTAAGTTCTTGTCAACCAATGACAAACAGCAGTAGTATACACAATTTTGAGGTGTGTCCTCAAAGGGAGTGGCTCTGTCTTTTGTGCCCTCCTACCTCCCCCTGGGGCTACAGGAGCCATGATGATTTTGTAATGGCGGCCACACACGGCAGAGCCACAAGACAGAAGGGGCTTGGGTGTCTACTAACACACCATGCCCTGGATTGACTACTTTCAGACTTCCGGAAAATGAGGGAGACATTGCGTTTGTCTTCTTCAAAACCGTTGTTATTTGGGGGCTTTTAAATGCAAACAAATATAAATCCAAATGAGGCATGTGAGGGTGTCACCCATGACAGTGGGGGCATGCAAATAACTGGACCTGGGAAACGCTGACCTGGAGGATGTGAGTAATGGCAGTGAAGAGGGCAAAGCAGCAGAGCAGAGCCCTTTCTTGAGGACCAAGAGGAGTCATGTGAGTGGAAAGGCCCATGCTGTACCATCTGGTAGGTCCCATTCAAGAAGGTGGAATTCAAGAGAATAGCTGCTCACTAACAGTCTGTCAGGGTGACCCACGTCCACAGTGCATTAGGCTCAGTTCTTGCCTTAAGTTGCCTGCAGTCTAGTGGGAACCTGCTGGATAGCCATATAACTCTACTAATGATGGTGGCCCCCATGGGCACGATGCTATCTCTACGAGCCATACACATCCTCTCACTGAGTCCTCAGCCAACCAATCATGTGATGTTGGTGCAATTATTAATGTCCCCATTCCAGAGGACTAAACTAGGATTCTAAGAGGTCGTCCAAGTTCCCAAGGTCATGGGTAGAGTTATTGTCTGGCTTAACTACGAGATCCAAGCTAGATGATAAAAGTGCTGAATTTGAGGTTCAGACAAAGGAAGGGGATGAAATCCTAGCTTGATGGTGAAGCCAGTGTATGAACCGGGCCCTAAAGGTTCTGAAAGGTGAAGCTGAAAACAAGAGGAATTCTAAGCGGTTGGAACAGTGTGAACAAAGGGATGGATGAAGGCTGGAAAACACCAGGCTGGCTTGGGAAACTGGGAGTGGATGAGTCTGGCTGGGGGAGAGAGTGTGGTGACCCCGTGGCAGATGAGGCTGGAAATGCAGGGTGGGCGCCAGGTCACAGCGGCCTCCAGTAGAGGCTAGAGGTGTGCACCAGATTCTATAGGACATGTGTGGTTGCCGTGGAAGGTTGCTTTGCTTGCTTGCTTTTTGGTTTTTTTTTTTCTTTATTAAACCCATCGGATACCTGCAATATATTCAACTGAAGAGTGAACGCTCTTCCATGAGCATGTAGGAAGGCCACCGTTCCAGTGGCCACCTTGGCCCCAATCCCATCATGGCCTCTTTTTTTTTTTTCATTTAAGATTTTATTCATTTATGAGAGAGAGAGGGCATGAGTGGGGGTAAGGGGGAGGGGGAGAGGGAGAAGCAGACTCCGTGCTGAGCAGGCAGCCCGATGCGGGACTCGATCCCAGGACCCTGAGATCATGACCTGAGCCGAAGGCAGACACTTAACCGACTGAGCCACCCAGGTGCCCCTCATGGCCTCTATTCTTTATGCAGCTCCTGTGCCAAGATGACCATAGGGGCCCCTGGGATGGTTCCACACCCCTGCCTTAGATTCCATTCTTCTGGGAACTATTTCCAGGAGATTAATGCCCAGATGGTGCAAGGATTCCTCAAACGCATACATAGTCTCAAAATGCTTCGTGTATCATTACCATCTTCTTCGTCGTGGAAGCTTCCCTCCTGTGCATTTTCTTCCAGGTAAGAGGAACAGCGTGAGACCCGGAGCCAGGTTTGGAGAGTGGCTTCATGAACCCGAAATCGGGAAAGGATGGGTCTGGTCCACAGGACATGTCACTCCATGCGACGAGGACCTGACTCTGGAGCAATTTAACCGAAGTATCTTTCCCCTTGTTTGTCACCTTCCATCTGGGCAAAGGCTGCCAGTTGGACAGAGGCTTTCACTGCACTTAAAGAATTAAAAGACGAGCCAGGCAGAAAAGGATGGAACTGTCTCAGAGAGAGATCGGAGCAGCCCTGGGGGCAGGAAGTGAAGCCTTGGGTTCTGTCGATGCCAGACGTGAAGCCTGGACCCGCTGCAGACGGAGAAGGCTCAGATCGGGGCATGCTGAGAACCGGAGACCCCTCCCTGTGGACCCGAGCCCGTCCAGATCCGTCAATGGTTCCCTTTCCTTTAAGATCAAATAAAAAACCTTATGTCCCTCTACCGTGGGAAGGCCAGCCCCTCACCAGGAGGACAGAGCCCTGTTTCTCTCACTCTGAAGACCTGTGCTGGCTGGCTGCTGTCCCTCGGCCACCTGCCACCGTGCCCCCCCCCACCCCGCTCAGCACCGTTCCCGTCGTCCTCCAATGTGCCATCAGTGCCAAGTCTCTGAATAACCCACCGGAAGTCTCTGGATAACACACTCTTAACATGTGCAAGCCTGGACACACCAAGGGAGGCCCACGTACCAGAAGTCTAAGGGTTTAAAGGATTTAAACAGTCTGCATAATAGAACATTGTGATATGTTCTATCCATCTACCTTGATGAAGAGAACTTGGCCACCATCTCAGAAGACTAGCTTTGAACTCAGGATTCTTAGCTCCTCAGAGTTAGGCCTGCAGCTCACCTCCCCTCTCTCCCGGCCCCAGGCCCCTTGCACATCAGGAGGGGCCTCTCACTCAGGCATGTGGACCTCACATCCCTTCTCTGCCCATAGTCCACACACACAGCCCAGGGCTGGGCGCACTGGGGCACGGTTAACCCTCCAAGAGCAAATCCGAGCAGCCCTGGAAATGGGCTGGCCTGGCGTGGAAGGGAAGTTCTAGGGTCCTGGGTCCAGGAGTCGCGTCCAGACCAGTGGTTGGCCAACCAGGGCCTGTGAGCATGTCTAGCCTACTGCTTGTTTTTTGTGTGATCTGTCAAGCCCAGAGTGTTTTTCCATTTTTAGAGGACTGAAAAAAAAATCACAAAAGAATAATTTTCTGTGGCTTGTGAAAATGATGGGGAATTCACGTTGCCGTTCCGTAAACAAAGTCTTCTTGGAGTCCAACGATGCTATTCACCTGTGTGTCCTCATTAGCGGCTTTTGGGCTTCTGCGATGGAGCTGAGTATTTGAGACGGAGATCACGACCTGAGCTGAAGGCAGACGCTTAACCGACTGAGCCACCCAGGCGCCCTAGACGCAATTTTTAGATGCACTGGGAAATCAAAACTCTCATTTGACTGGCTTTGTTGCGACATTCGCATTATTGCAGCGATCTGGAACGGAACCCGCGGTATCCCCGAAGTGTGCCTGTACCTAGAAGTAGAATTCCTGGATGGCACAGTAACTCTGCTTAATTTCTGGAGCAACCACCATCTTGTTTTCCAGAGTGACAGCCCCATGTGACATTCACCATTCCCACCCGGCAGTCAGCCCCACCGTTTAAAACCAAAAAAGCTCTTGGAGGTGCCTGCCTGACAAAAGAGCCACTCATCTTTAAAAAAAATCTAATCTCCCAAGAGCAGTAGTTTTCAACCCTGACTGCACATGAGAATCATCTAGAGAGCTTATAAAAAATAGCATCGGTGTGTGTGTGTGTGTGTGTGTGTGTGTGTGTGTGTGTGTGTTGGGCGGGTGGATGGACCCTGCAGACCAATGAGATCGGAATTCCTGGGGGGTAGAGTCTGGTACAGGTATTCTTTCCATTGGCCTAGGTGGTTCCCCAAAGCAGCCCAGGTCAAGAGCCACTGCCCTTGGACAACCCGCTTGCCCGACAGCCAGCTTTTAAAATAACTCGTCTTTCTCCTCTTGCTACATTTGCCTTTCCAAGGACCCAGCTCCAGGAAGCAATAGACATGTCCCTGGAATCATGAGTGGTGTGGGGCATGGAGGTGGTGACACACAGTTTCCTGGTGTGATAGCGGGTGTGTTGAAGACAGACGCCATCTGGAGTAGAGAGGGCAAGGGCTGGGACCAGGCTGGTCACACCCTGTGCCTTCAGCACCTTTCCCCTTTCGGGGACATCTCTAGGGCCACCCTGTCCCAGACTCTTGGCATCTCTCCCTCTGGGAGTGTCCCTCCCTCCTCCCACCCATCGCACGGGCACTAAGCCTGTGGGGGTGGGGCCGTCCTTTTCATTCCCAGCCGGGTCCAGATTCTGGATCTTCCTTCCTCAAATAGCATTAAAATAACCTTGCGGGTCCAAGTCAGACAAGAGATAGGCAGAAAGGCCCTATTTTGTACACTTTTCCCCTAGAATCGAAATAGGCATTTTTTTTCTGCAAAGGTGATTTCTGGGGTATCGTTCGGTTTGGTTATCTTCTGAGGGAGGCACAAACACCGAGAGAGATTTTAAGCATGGCTTTGTTGAAATATATTGAGGCAGGGCCACGGCGTGTGCTTAAATGATCTAGAATGATGAAGACTGCTTGGGATTTTTTTTTTTTCTCCAAGAGTGGCCCTTGTAGGTTTAATTGTAAAGTGTAATTATTTCAAGACGTCATAATTTGTTGTGTACAATATAAATCAGTAGAACTCCGTGGAATCATGTTTTTAATGTAGACCCCAAATAAAATGTTCTTTTATGACATAGCAGATGTTTCTTAATTCACTAGCGCCATGCATTGGGGTATTAAGATTATTCCTTGGCATTTTATTATGAATAACATACTTGCTCCATCATTAAGTGGGCCATTAAAGACATAAACAAGCTTTTATGCCCTGGTTTTCAACAGCTGCCGGTGGTCTACCAAGTGATAATCCAGCTTTCAGCAAATATTCTTCAGCTCTAAGAAATAAATACATTTAATAGGGCAACCTCGGGTCACTCCACAGCTTCTGGGATCCCGGCTTGGGAAAATTCTTGAAGCTGGAAAAATGGACCGAAGGGCGAGTTGTTTTGAGAGACCGCGTTTCCTTCAGAAAGTGTGTGTGTGTTGGTGAGTGTGGCAGGGGGTGGGGAGTTGGGGGGGGTTCTTTAAAATACACGAAAGATTTAAAAGAAAAAAGAGAGACATGCACGAGAGAGAGGCAGCGTTTCGTAGAGGGTGCAGGAGGCCCTTCCCCTCCCTGATGGAATGGGAAGACACGCTCGCCAGTCCAATAACCTGCACTTTGAAGGAAATCAGCTGAGTCGGTCGTATGCAAGAAACAAAGAGAGGTGAAGATCCGTGTAGGTCACAGGCCCCGTTCAGTCACCGGCGTCGAATCGGAGCGGATGTGACCCCTGTGTGACAATGTTCCCAAGGTGTGCCGAGAGGAGTTTCATGTCTCCAGCTCGGATGGGAGCCAGATAAGCGTTCCCTCTCCCCCACCTTGGACTTCCTAAAGATAACAACTCCGGGCAGCCGGGGAGCAGAGCTAGGGAAAGAGCTGAGATAGGAAATAGCGAGCCTGTATTATCCTTGGCTCGTCCGTTCCTTGCTTCCTGTGCCAAAGGTAGCCCCGAAGGGTGCGAAACTTTACAGTGCTAATGTACACAAGGACATCCTCCTACAAGCAGCTGTTAGGAGAAGAAAAAGGAGCAGGGGTGGGGGGGAGGGGGAGACCTGATGGAAATTTACATGAAGTCTCTGTCACCCTTGCCTGCCACCCCCGCCCCGGAAAGCTTGGGACACTGAATGAAAGAAGGGAAAGGTGGAACTGATTTTCAAGCCTGTTCAATTTCAAATCTATTACAAGAACTCTCATCCAGGGGAAGTGGAAGAAAGAGTTCCAATTTATATAGTGAATCAGGTGGTACGGACCTTCAAGGGACATCACTCCTCAGTCCCCTGGGACACACTGTTTCCATCTTCCCACTCCCAAGGTTAGGGGCCGAAAGACAGTTGCGTGAAATAGTACCACCTTGTCCTAAATACAGCAGAGAATGTCTGTAGGAAGAAGGCCTTTTGTCTTTTGTTCCTTTTCTTTAAATAGTGTTTAGTAATAAATTTTCTTTTCCTTTTTTTTTTTTTTTTTTGTGGTTGCTGATGAGGGTTTATTTTCTTTTTGTGTTCTATTTCATTTTGTACTATTGTTCTGGGGCTGGTGAAAACAGGGGAGGGGGGCAGGAGGCAGGAACCACATTGTGAGTGAACTTGGCAACAGGAGAGCTAAGAGGTAACTTTCCCGTCTGGTACAGTATCTGAGGTTTCCAGGGCTCCTGCTTCACCGATTCCACCACGGCCACAATGAAAATATTCCTGTGCCCCAGCAGAACCACGGATGGACCCAGTGTGGCCTCGTCTTTTTTTTTTTTTTTTTTAAATGTTCACCTGATGGGAAAGTGACGCTCGATACTACTTTTCCATTGTGTTAATTACAAGTGTAATAGGGTTTTATTGTGCCCTCGATGACATCACTTTGGAAACATCATTCAATTGGGTGGCCCGTTTTCCTCTGGATGATTGTACAAAATAAACACGCAAGCCTTCTTTTTATAGCCATCGACTGTGTCTCTAAACACACACACACACGCACGCATTTTTAACCACATCAGAAAGGAAACAGAGCTGCCAACTTCACAGCATTCTACATGAGTTTGAATTAATATTGGTCTATTAAAAAGAGCTGTAATCAGAAGAAAAAACTTCGCCTGGTTTGCACGGCAAATACATTTCACAGTTGTTTTGGACAAATGCCCTCAGTGAATATGTTTAAAGTCATGTACAACAGGACTATATTATCACAAGTAACCATGTTTTAATAAACACTTCATCTTTTTGTATTGCTTTCTTTCCATCACAATAATAGAAATATAACACCATATATCACTGTAAAACACATTTCCACATAAATGCTGATAAGCACAAAATATTTTTCATCATTTACATTTTAACTGTAATAATATATGGCAGGATTAAAGCTGCATCCATCATGTGTCTAACTAACCTTGCTGTAATGAATTTTTAAATGTAATGGTTTCTGTCGCAAAGTAAAATCGTACATAATGTCTAGTGACACAGTATGCCGGTGGATAGGTGGTTTTTAAAATGTAAATGCAACTTCATTTTTAATTAGATTTATAAACTTCGCCACCTCCACTCCTGGCCAGCACCCTCCCCAACCCCTGCAAGATTATTTAAAGCAAGAAATACGGGAGGCAGGAATATGTGAAGCACTGCCAGACAGCTCAGTCCCTGAGTTATTTAAAAATCACTCGCTTGTTGGAAATCCTGTGAATTCGGTGTGCGTGCGTGTGCGTGTTGGAGAAGGCTGAAGCACCCAATAGAAACAAAAGCTCACGGAAAATCAGAGTGAGAAAAGCATTCTAGGGCACCTGGCGGGGCTCCGATACTTGGGGGTACCCTCTCTCCACCCAGAGCCCAGGATCGGATTTGAGGGGGTATAGGGGGCACAGGGAGGGGGCTGTGTGCCATGAGGATCTGGGTCAAGGACAAATGCATTCCTCTCTCTCTCTCTCTCTCTGCTTGAAGTAACAAATAAGCCGACTCACCAGAGAAGAATCATTAAAAATAATTTGCACAAGCTTTCGGTGGTGTGAGCTCTTTTTTGATACAATATTTCCTTCCGTGATTATCACTGCGGACATGTTCCAGCCATATGGAAGCGAGCTGGGCTGGGAGCTTCCTCAATACCTGAGTGGTTAATTAAGAACTCTTGCCCGGCCACAAGAAGCAGGTTTGAAATCCCTCTTCAGTCTCCGACAATGAGTAGCTTTTTTAGCTGCAGAAGTCACCAGGGGGGGGCGGGGGGAGCGGGGGGAGCGATGTGCAGTTGAAAGAAGGGCAACAGTAGAGAAAAGTCTATAATAAAAAGGTCAACATCTCCTATTTTTCTGTACAGTGTCGACAGTCTGTAATGCCTTTTTAGCATGAATGACAACGGATTCGGTCTTTTTTTTTTTTTTTCTAAAAAAAGGGAATATCTTATTTTGTATTCAAACTTTGCAATTGTGAGTTCAGGCCTGCCAGTCCAATCTGAATAAGCTATTCTCACTTTATCAGGGTTTGCTGAACTGACTTTGATTGCATTGTTGCAAAATAGCAGTAATTTTTCCATTAACCCGTACAAACCCTCAGCGAGCAGGAGAACAAAGAAATATCAGAGGGATGAAAGCCATGAGCGCCGGGAGGGAAGCCAGGAGTTTCCTAAATGGCTTTCCTATGTGGCTCACGGAACTGCACACACCGGCTTCTCAGGCTGGCTGGGGCTTGTCGGGGATGCCATTTTAGGCTCCCCTTTGGGGTCCCTTGGGGTTTGAGTCTCAGTGGGGCACCTCTCATCCTCTCTGCCAATATCTATTGTTTCCACGATGTTAGCAGGGGCTGGGAAGCAGGGGGCTGGGTTTCCCTCCCTTCAGAGGCACCGGGTTTTATCCTGTATCTTGCCCGTGCCAGGAACCTCAGTCTTCCTCTAGAACCCGACTCAGGAGCGCTCAAAGCCCGTCAGAACCCAAGATGCCCCGAACACCGAGGGGCCTTCCTTTCCCCAAGGAAGACCCCAGTGGGCAAGGGGTGGGGACCCAGTTCCTTTGGCAACGGAAAGTGAGCCAAGAACCCCAAAGTCCTCCTATCTGACACGTTGGTGGTTTCGGCAATCACCCCCACGGGTTCTGGGGCGGCAGGTGCAGCAGATCAATTTCGGGTTTCAAGGTAGCAATGTGAGGCCGTTGTTTTACATGAACGCAGCCGCCCTTGCCTGTCGTTCTAAGGATGGTGGCAAACAGGGTGAGCCGGGGCTCCGGCTCTCTCCTCAGTGCTCGGGGAGGTCCGTTTGGAAGCATCCGACACAGCCGAGATGCTGTGCTCCCGCAGAAAATCCCAAAGCCGGGATGTTGACGGCTATTCAGTGGATCAAAACGGAAATGTGACTTTTTGGTTCTGTTTTTTAAATTCGAAGTGTCAAGTTCAGCCCATCTTGGGCATGTGGCTCTCTGCTAGGGGGGCCCCCCAGCGAAGAGCTGAGGTCTACAAGGGCTTTGATCTCCCGGCACCCCACACACAACCCCACTCGAGCGGTGGTGACTTCACCAGAAACCCATGCCTCAGCTTTGTTTAGGAACTGTCCAATATATTAATTATCTCCTTTACCTCCGCCGCGTGGTACTGTCACACCGCACACCAGTCTTTAGGAAATAAAAGTGAGCACGTTGAGCCCGCTGTACCCTGCTCCCATAATATCCAGGCCCTGACAACGCCTGAGCTGTCAGATGAGAGGCGGCGTCACTGGAATAAAGGTGGGCAGATGTGTGATAATGAGACAGAAGCGTGCAGATGCTAATAGAACTCACCAGAACAGGCCTGCCTCAGTGAGACGGAGCCAGGTAACAGCTGCCGTGTGTCAGGACGCCCGGATGCTACTTTCTCTTGATTCTCATTTAAGAACTGCTTCGCGTGCGGCTGTCTGTCAGTGAACTTTTCCCTCTCAGGAGCTCCAACCCCTAGGTGATCAGTCACATTTCGACATAACTAGATGTCAAAAGAAGTTTAAGCTGTATGACGGACTGTGATGCCAGCCTCCGGCCTCCGAGGCGGCTTCTTAATGATCCGCCTGGAAACTCGGCGCCTTTTCCTGCGTTTTGTTTTCTTATTAAAATACTGGCTAAGTCTTTGTCAATATCCATGTCAGCAACTGTGAGCTCAAGACAATATTATCCTAAGCATAATTTAATTTTAAATGTGCAGCTCAGACCCGAGCTGGCCGGAGAGCGGGAGGTTGGTGCTGAGCAAACAGGAGGTTCCCTCCGAGTGGCCCACTGGAGCGTCCTTCATTCAAATGAGGTTGTCGTTTGGGTATTTGGTGTCAGTCCCAGGTGGGACACTGGCAATCAGAGGGGGGGAAAGCCGGGGCTGGGTCACGGTGGGTGTCACCCTGGACTGTGCCTCCCGGATCTACAGTGTGGTGGCAGGGCCGAGGGGACTAGATGGGACCCATGAGCTAGTGATCGCAACCCACAAAAGGCAGGAAACAGACATAACCCGGGAGCTCCGTCATCTCGGATGCCCGCGAAACCTTCAGATGGGCTTGTGAACTTTATCAGGTCCTTATTAGTCTCCGTGAGCCGTGGGCTCCCGCGGGCGGCATGCCTGGTGACGAGCTGGAGGGGCATCTGGGGGGTGGGGGGCAGGTGTAGGTGACACACGCTGCCACGGACGCAGCGAAGCCCCCCAGCTCTTGCCCTTCTGCGTGAGGCAGGCGTCTCTGGGAGCGTTTAATTGGGTTGGGTCAATTTGTTCTCCAAATATGTTCATCTTCTCCCACCACTGTTTACATTTCCATTGGGAAAATAAATACTCATGTCGCTTCTGCCTGCTCTATTTTCTCAGAGATTTTAATCCCGATTCCTCACGAAAGGTTTACACACACACACACACCCTTCAACCCTGGTGTGAAGGCATCACAGTTCATAAAATGCTTTTGTTCTCCTCTTCAGACAGGGCAAGGATGTGCTATGGAAACCTAATGCTGCGTTGACATAATGAAGCGTTTGGACTAATCTCACGTTTCTCAATCAGAGAACCAGCCAGTCTCATCCGGAATGTTCTAAGCTGCCCGCCACCCCGCACCCCCACCCACTGCCTCCCTCCCCCCCCCCAATAGAGTTCTTCCCTAAACCTTTCACACACGGGCTGTTATGCACTCATACGCTCTCCCATAAAACAAGACTCCCCCCCGCCCCCGCCCAGATTCTGATATTTAGTGGCTGGAAGCTCATTAGTACTTGGCTGCTCTACCCTGGAGTTTTAAATTTTTAAGCAGCTAGGACTCGTCTAAAAGGTCTTAACCTTATAATTTGGAATAACTTAGAGATCACGCATCCGAAGTGTGAGTTATTTGAAAAAAAAAAAAAAAGATGTTCCTTCTCCTTCCCCAGCCATTGATTGGCTTCCTCTTCCAGGCAGGGGAGGCACTACTAAATCAGGTGATGGAGAACGCTCATTTATGACTCTGCAGTAAAACACAGCAATTATGAGACATTTCCTAACGTGGATTGATCTTGCCTGAAAAGAAGGCCCAGGGTGTCAGAAGCAAGGTTAGAGGCAGCAGCGATGAACAGAAGTGGGGAGGAGGAGGAGGAGGACCACAGAGACAAGGTCCTAGATGGACTAACACCTGTGCTGGAGTATCTGTCCCCTTGCACCGTAGCCTCCCCGCCAAGTGCGACAACATGCACCTCCGGAATACTGACTGCGTTGGTCGCTCTGCTGAGTGAGGTACTAGGGTGGAAAGCACATCATTGTCTGAATTCAGGCCAATGAGCTGTTTAATTCTGGTCCAGTTGCTTAACCTCTCTGGGCTTCAGACCTTTTTCCACTCTGAAGCAGTAAGAGAATCTGCCCTTGCTTGATATGAACATGAAAGGCGATCCCATAAGTACGTTATCCAACATAGAGCTGGGGACACGCGAGCTAACAACAAAAACGCCCCCGTTCCGGCACGGGAGGGAAGGCGCATACATGGGTACAACCTGGCCCCAGAGCTCCAGACTGGAAAGTTCTCGGGGTTCCCGTGGAGAAAGAGACCCACACAAATAGAGCTGGTGATAATATGCAAGGAGCCAACACCAGGAGATGCTTTTCCTTTTCTTTCTGCTGCTCCGGGCTCCTGCTACACTGACTCAACTTTGTCTAAAAATTATCTAAGGACCACCTAATGTGTGTCGATGCCACACATGTCAGATGTGTCAGCCTCTTCCAGTAATGACTCTGTGACATAAACAGTAAGGAAGAAATATTACAATTACCGAGGGGCGCCCAAGCCCCACATGCATTTTCATGAGGGGTCTTGGTGAACGGCAGCGGGAGCTCTGTAATCAGCTCCCCCTGCCAGCAGAGCCGGCCAGAGGAAGCTCTCATCCCCCCAAAGACAATTAAAATGAGTTAAATGAATTAAAAAGGCCCTTCCCAGTTGAAGTACAGTCAGAGGTTAGAAACAGTAGTATTTGGATTTATGGAAACTCC
This sequence comes from Ursus maritimus, assembly GCF_017311325.1. Taxonomy (NCBI): domain Eukaryota; kingdom Metazoa; phylum Chordata; class Mammalia; order Carnivora; family Ursidae; genus Ursus; species Ursus maritimus. The sequence goes on from NW_024424341.1 coordinate 12,182,359, forward strand.
ACGGCTGCCAAGCCTTCGGAATTGTGGCTCACGGGGGAGTCATTTCAGTGGGGACCTAAATAACTTATGAAATTGGAGGCAATATGCATAATTTTAAATTTCTGGGAGGCAGTTTTCATGTCCCCATTTATTCTGGCTCTTGAGGTCAATAGGAATATCTTTTGACCTAAAATCAAATTGAGAGGGGGTGGGGGGCAGTGGGGGGTGGGGAGGCTGCCTTGTTGTCATGAACACAAGGGGACAGCTGAACAGGAATTTCCCCTCTTCCGAGACAATGGGAAGACTAGGTCCGGACACTGGTGAGCTGAGGGAGGAAGCATGCTCTGAGTCTCGTTTCACCACTCACCAGCTGTGATCTCTTGCAAGAGGCTCAGCCCACTCTGTGCCTCAGCTTCCCCATCTGCAAAATGGGCTTGTTTCTACCTCGCAGGGTGGTCTTGACAATGAAGTGCTTAGCGGATTGTCTGACACAGTTGGCTGTGGATAAGATCACCCCCGTCTCAGCAAGACAGTAAGTGAAAACCATGGAGGTGTGAGTCAATGGGGTCCCAGGGCCTGCTCCCCAAACGTTCCCGAGCACCAGATGCTGACAAGCCACAGGAGGCCACGGGAGACTATTAGCCGGTGTTCCTGCCATTGTCCCAAATGTCCTGGTCACCTGCACGTCCGGTTCTGGTCTCCCTGACCCCGGCCACATGCCGTCGATTTCATAAGAAATTCTATCGAGATTTCTGTCTGCTGCATAAGAAGAACGCCTCCTGCTTCCTCCGCCAGTCCCCTCCCACCCCCTCCCGGGGTCCCCAAAGTCCCCAAGTGCGTGTATGCGCTTGCCCATTACATGCACAAACTCCATCAGAAAGCATTTGTCTACACCCTCTTTATTCACTTTCAAAGGGTTAAACAGCCTATTTACTGGGCTGTCAACAACCCGAGGCCCAAATCGTAAAGAAAGCCCCGTCCAGTTTTGTGCAGCCCAGAGCCTCGTCTTTGCTGGCCTGTTCTTGTTACTGTCATGTAATATCCATGACAATCGTGTTGGGCATTTTTTTTTTTAGGGGCTCTGTGGGGCTCAATCGGAGGGGCCACTTTAAGCCAGGAGAGGCCTTTATTTACGTGGATTTGAAAGAGCCTTGAGAAGGTCCTTCCCCTCAGAACTCCCTTCCGCAGGTCACCGTGGTTTCAAAAGGATTTAAATGGGGAGGCTGCAATCAGTACTTCCATCACGTTCTAATAGACTGACATGAGCATTTGTGCCTGAAAGACAGGGGAAAAAGTGATGCAGATTTTCCCTAAATTGGACTGACGCACAAAGCAGGGAGAGTAACGGAGCGCTCACACCCTCCTTTGCACTTGTGACCGGCGCCGCACAAAGAGAGCCGTGGGAAGCTGCCCAGGAGCCGGGCCGGGCCATTTCCATGGGCCATATGGAAATTTTGTTTTGTGTACAGAGAAAGTGTCTGATAACAGTGACCTTAACTGCCATATGTGGGCAGTGAATAGGCCAGAGGAAACCACTCCACAATCTGACCCTCAACATATGGACCAGCAGCCCAAGGAGACCTTCATTTACCATCTCGCTGGCAACCCGGGGGATTTCATTAGATTTGTTAATGAATTGTTCTATTGACTTATATCTGAGCTTGCCTCATTAGAGGAGAAGAACACAATTTTTATCTCTGTTTTCGTGAAGGGACCAGAGAGTTCCCTCCTTTGTGGGGCGGCGGGTAATCTGCGGGGCTGTCATCAGCTTTGAACTAATTTATTGTGTCAGTTAAGAAGGCCCTTCCGCTCTTGTTGAGGCTCGAGCCCCACTCCAAGCCTCTTCAAATCAATGTTTTCCTTGTGAGCGGGATGTTTCCTCGGCTCCTGCTTGGCTTACAAATAACCAAACAAGCTGTCGGCCCGGTGTGGTGCGTTGTCGGGGTGCCGGCAGCGAGCTGAGGCCGTGAGTCCCCCCACAGCATCACCTAGCAGAAACGGGCTTCGCAAGGCGACACCACGCTTTGCGGCCAGGTGGCCCATTCACCTGCCCCACCCACCGCCGGCCACTGTACCCTGTCTCTCTGCACCATCCCTGCCTCGCCTCAATACGCCCTCAAAAGAGCTTCCCGTTGGAACATCCCAACATCGAGACCACCCCCCCTTCTGCCCTGCCAAGTTTGGAATCGTACAAATCTCCCCATATCCGAGCCTTATTAATAATGGCTCGGTTGTTTGGGCTTCTCAACGCGGGAAATCTTGGGTTTTAAAGCAGTAAGAGCTATCAATTAACATATTATTAGGGGTAAACCAATAAAGAACCCATTATGGCTAATAGAGAGTGTGGAATCACGAGGAATTAGCAAAATGAGATTCAATAAAATGGAAACCATAAAGATAAGCTTCTGAAGATTGGATCTGGCTTTTTGAGCTTAAGTCTCAAATAAACAAATGAGTGATACCCACCCAAGCCTCCCATTGGTTCCTCTCTCCCAAGCCGGCCAAGGACTGGCAGAACTTGGTAAGTTGGAATGGGGAAGAAAGTTCGCCAACACTGCAACTCGGAGGTGGTTTCTCCCATGGGGGGAGGAAGGGAGCACGAATGCAGGTTAATTCTTAACATGCACCCAAGTAGGGCTAGGAGTCCCCCATCATAGGATGTGGCACAGAAGTCCCCAGGCCTGTGCACTGGCCCCTCTGGCCCTTGCCCTTAGCACGTGAAGAACCAACAAGTTGGAAAAAGCAGGAAACCTCGTGTCACAGAGCAAACCTGGGACTCCCCTAGGTCCCACAGCAGCAGCAGTGTTGGGCGGGGATGCCGAGATGTTGCAAATTAGAGGTATCTGCTGGCAGATGTGGCGTGAGGGGTGGCTGGGGTCACTGTCCATCATCGCCTGAGTCTGACGACGGAAACTAGGTTCTCCAGCTTAGTTTTGTCTTCTTGTAACACCTCATGGCATTGCCGAGACTCCCGTGCTACTGTTGCAAGCTCATTAGGACTGTTGGTACCCATGGAA